>NC_088342.1:40837500-40960000 GCF_036884655.1 Musa acuminata AAA Group
CGTTTGCATAACAACCACCGCAAAGACAGATAATGAGGCGCAAAGATTGCTTGCTCTTCTTGGCATGCCATTTAGAGAGGGTGGAGGAGGCCCTACCGTGGTTGTGCACAAGAAGAAGAGAAAGGCTGCTCATTTTGACAGCAAATCACGAGGAAGAAAGTAGAATAGGCACTGTTCCATCCATCCTTGAGGTTTCAGTTTGTTGCTTTCTGATAAACATCAGTGTCTGTAAGGCCGACCCCTGTTTCCAGGTATCTATTGTTATTTCCATGCAATGTTTATATGATTCACCCAGATTTGCCAGAGTTTAATCATTTTCATGTTTAGTGTGATATTCATCCTGTTTCCAGCTTCTTGCTAGATTGTGAGATTAGTGCAAGTCATATATGTTTTAGCTGTAATTTTGAAGTATTGGAGATTGAATTTAACAGGGCCAGCTTCTTGCTAGATTGTGAGATTAGTGCAAGTCTTATATGTTTTAGCTGTAATTTTGAAGTACTGGAGATTGCATTTAACCGTGATTGCTGCGCTATTAAGTTCTATTCATTACATCGATCTCAAAATAGTTCATATGTAGGTGACTGTCCTAAGCTTGGATAAACAAGACTAACAAAAAAGCCAAAAATCTTCTTTTTTTCCCCATATGTCTTTAGTGCTTTATCTTCTTTGATTAGGATAGTTCGGTGTGTATGTGATTCAGGTAAATTAAGCTAAATCAATCAAGAAAGTTGGAGAGGCAAGCAATATACAAGCAGCAGGTAATCATGAGGTATGTGGTTATGGGGATCTGCACAGACCCTAAATCATCCAAGTCATAGGTTACTTGAGAAGGACATCGAGATAATCGGATAAACCGGTGTATTGTATACTCGTCTATATAATAGAGGTGGTTGGTCGCGTAGTCGCTCATGTGGGGACACTAGAGGTACCATGCAAGTACTTATTGGAAAATGAGTTCATTAATTTATCTGCTTACGAAATGCTGAATGGTTAATGATACCAGATGTTAAACAGCGATTCCATAGTCCTAGTGGTGTGTTTGGTCTTTAGACTTGAGACACCAAAGATGTCTTGTATGAGTACTTCATTCTTTGACGTTGGACTTTCATGCTTGAAAGTTTCAAATCTAGTATAGCTTGTTTTTAGAATGATAGTCAACCTTACGAAGATAATTGAGTGTTAACAGATGATCATCCACTCTCGGTATCGTGAGAGAAATATCCTGTGTGTGCTCGCTCAAACAAAATCCCTAGCTAGGGTTATTCGGATTGAGATAGAAGGAGTTCTTTGGGAGAATCTAATTAGAGTGAGACTCGGATAAAATTTCATATGGGCCTGGCGTTACCATGCCTAATATATGGTCTTTGGGATATTAGATAGATGAGAGACTCTATACACATGACAATTGAGGACAAACAAGTCCGATGGATTAGATCACTTATATCATTTGGGGACTATGACGTAGTGGCCTAATACGTCTATAGTTGATGAGTCGAATGAATTATTATGGATATAATAATTCACTATAGCAAAAGGAGTTCTGACAAGAATGACTCACGACCAATTATGTTGAATCTCAAATTTTGATGATAAAATCAATTGATGAGTTTACAATCAATTCTGCGTTTTGAGTGATATAGGACTAACTTCGATCAGAAAAGGCAAATCGATTAAAGTAGGAGGAATCGAACGTTGAGTCGGAGTGGAACATGTTAGAAGATTGGACGTCGGGCCGGAGGATCGGTCGACATGTCAGCAAAAGGCTTCATGCCATGAGTTCGAGCATCGGGCCAGAAGGATCGAACATTGCACCAAGGAGATCAGATGTTGCGGAGGTTAACATGTCAATTGAGGAATATGTCGCAAGAGAGGACGATGCGCTGAAGGATCGAATGAAGCGCCGGATGAACCAATGACATGTCAGACAACATAGGATTCATGCTTGTAATCGTGTTTAGATCGAGTTAGTTTAGAACTAATTGAATCAATTTTGGGATGAAATAATGTCAACTTAATTAGGGGCCAATTGAGACCGAATCAGGGTTGAATTAGGTCTGTTGTTTAGCCCATTCAGTGACCTATAGTAGGGTTTGACAGTGGTACCGCCCAGACAATCTTCCAAACTATGTTAGGTGGTGGTACTACCTCCTTCCTTTCTAGTGTTGTGATTATTCAAGAGAGGTGTGAGGCTTGTAAGGGTTGTCTCCTAAACCTGTGAAAAGGAGAAGAGAGTTGTAAAAGGGTGGTTGGCCTTTGCCAAATGAAGGAAGACTACTAGTGGATGCCGGTGGCCTCAACAAGGAGGAATCGAGAGTGGATGTAGGTCACGACGACCGAACCACTATAAATCCGGTGTGCTTATTTCCATTCTGCTTTTATTATCATTATCATTACTCTCTAAGTCAATTGCTTAGTTCATTTACTCTAAGTCAAGTTTAAACATTCTTTTTCAAGATCGATTTTAACGAATGAATATTTTTCAAAACTGACGAATTTGTCGCTGTACTAATTCACCACCATCTCCCCCCCCCCCCCCCCCCCTTCCCTCCTATTAGTGATGACTTGATCCTTATAATATCATGAATGTATTAATATCCAAGAGGAAGCGAGATGAGGTGAACAATGCATACTTATAGCATTGTAGGCTAGGTCATATCCATGATGGAAGGATTTAAAAGCTACTGAGGGATGGATACTTAAATCCATTCGACTATGAGTTATATGCAATTTGCAAGCCTTGCCTTCGTGAAAAACTGATCAACTCCATTTAGTGGAACTAGAGAGAGACCCATTGAGTTACTAGATCTCATACGTAGTGATGTATGTGGTTCTATGTCAACTCAGGCCATAGGTAGTTACTTTTACTTCATTACTTTCGCTAACGATTTCTCTAGATACGAACATATGTACTTAATAAAGTAGAAGTCTGAAGTCTTCAAGAAATTCAGAGAGTATAAGAATAAAATAGAGAACTAGACTAGAAAGAATATTAAGACTCTTCGATCAAATCGAGGAGGAGAATACTTGAGTACAGAGTTTACCATATTCCTCAAGGACCAAAGGATTCTGTCCCATTGGACACCTCTTTATATATCATAGCTAAATAATGTGTCAAAAAGGAGGAATCACATACTATTAGATATGGTGCGATCCATGATAAGTTTTGTCGACCTACCCGTCACATTTTGGGGATATGTCATGGAGACCGTAACTTACTTTTTGAATAAAGTTCCATCTAAATCGATAGTATCTATACCATATGAGATATGAAAATGAAAGAAGCATAATCTTAAGGTTGTTAAGATTTGGGGCTACCCTACCCATATTAAAATATACGACTCTAATAAGTTGGAATCTAGGACAAAATGATGCAAGTTCGTAGGATACCCCAAGGAAACTTGTGGGTATTATTTCTATCACCCCGAGAACCAAAAAGTCTTTATTGCCAAGAGAATAGTGTTCCTTAAGAAGGAACACATTCTTGGCAGAGATAATGAGAGCATGATAGAGTTGAGCGAGATTGAAGAACCTAACTCAAGCATTATTTCATAGATCGAGTTTGTTCAGGTACTTGACACATAAGTTTCAACTTTGCGTAAATCTAGTAGAGTATCACATCCTCATGAGACATCTGTAGGATATATCAATGGAGAGGACACTCAGAATATTGATCCTCAGACCTACGAGGAGGTTATTATGAGCATAGACACCAAGAAGTAGCAAGAAGCCATAAATTCTGAGATGAAATCTATGTACTCCAACAAGGTTTGGAACCTTATTAATGCACCTAAGGGTATTGTACATATCAACTACAAATGGATCTTCAAGAAGAAGATTAGAGTAGATGAAAAGGTGGAGACCTATAAGGCGAGTGGCTAAGGTGTATTATCAAAGGTAAAGTGTTGATTATGACGAAACCTTTGCATCCATAACTATGTTGAAATCCATCCGAATTTTATTGGTTATTGCAGTATATTATTATGACTATAAGATCTGGTAAATGGACATGAAAACCACGTTCCTTAATGGCAACCTCGAGGAGGAGGTGTATATGATATTTTTAGTTATAGGTGCCCTACAAGCCAATCACTTGAGTGATGACACGTATGGCTTGACACATAGTCTTTTTGCTTTTTATTATTATTTAATATTTTATTACTTTATATTGCTTGTTGCTTGAATATATTATGATGTCCATGGATTTATGCAATGGGAATCGGATCGTGATGAGATCACGATAATGAGACCGATTCGCATGTAAACACAGATCTTAAATAATCTCGGTCATAGGTTATTCGAGAGGGATATCGAGATAATCGGACAAACTAGTGTGTTGTATACCTGTCCATATGATGGATGCAACTGATCTCATAGCTGCTCGTGTGTGGACACTAGGGATACAATACAGGTGTTTATTGGGGAATGAGTTCATTGATTGATCCGCTTATGGAATGCTTGATGATTGATGATGCCTTATTGTCAAACAGTGATTCTGTAGTCCTAGTGGTGTATCTGGTCTTTAGACTTGAGATACCAAGGATTTCTTATATGAGTACTCTATTCTTTGATACCGTACTTATAGGTCTAGAGGTTCCAGATCTAGCACAACTAGTCATCGGGAGTGGTAGCCAATCTTACGAGGACTATTAAGTGTCGATAGAGGATTATCCACTCTCGGTGTCATGAGAGGAATGCCTCATGTGTTCTTGCTTAGATAAATATCTAGCTAGGGTCATTCGGATTGAGAGAGAAAGAGTTCTTCAGAAGAATCCGATTAGAACGTGACTCAAGTAGAAACCATATAGGTTTGATAGCACCATGCCCGGTATACGGTCTCTGAGATATTAAATAGATGAGGGACTATATGTATACGATAACTGATGATAAATAGGTCTAATGGATTAGATTCCTTTGTATCATTTGAGGATTATAGTGTAGTGGTCTAGTACGCCTGTAGTCGATGAGTCGAGTGAATTATTATGGAGATAATTATTCACTAAGCCAGAAGGAGTTCTGACAGGTATAACTCACGGTCAGCTCGATATTGGGCCTAGAGGGTCACACACATATGGTAAGCGTTGCGATGAGTAGAGGTTTGGATATGAGATATCCGCCGGAGCCTTTATCTTATTTTATATCCAATAAGCTCGATCTTATAGATGAGATCCAATAAGAGCTAATGAGAGATTATTGGATAGAGATCCACTAATCTAAGAGGCTTGGGTAGTTGGATGAAGATTCAATACCCAATAGGGTAGGATCTATTAGGGTTATGTTGATAGGGAACCTCTATAAATAGGAGAGAATCAATGGTTTATAGACTAGAGTCTTTTTGGGTTGCCTCTCCTATTCTTCTCCCCCTCTCCTCCTTAGATAGCAGGCCTGGAGACTTGAGGAGCATCATCGCAGCCCTATTGTATGGATCGCCGCTAGAGTGGAGGATGCATGACCTCCTTCACCCTCTCCTAGAGATATGTAGGGATTCAGGATATACGATCCCAAGGTAATACAATATTTAATATACGTAGTTTTTTGTTTTACGGATTTTGTGCACCAATCTTCGCACGACAACAAACACACATATGAGAAATTTGGGGATTTTGTTTTTATGTTCTTCCGCAGTGTATGTGATGTCGCCCCCTACATTTCCTATATTTATAGCCTGAGGGATTCGTGTCCAAAGAAAGTCCAAATAAGATGTGTAGGTTGAACAAGCTTCCCAAAGTTGAAACATATGATTTGATGAGGTGATCAGATTTTATGACTTCATTAAGAATGAAGATGAGCTTTGTGTGTAAAGAAAAGTAGTGGGAGCACTATCATCTTCTTGGTATTATAAGTGGATAACATTCTAATCATTGTGAATGATGTATAAATGCTCTCCACAATAAAGACTTAACTATTTAAATACTTCTCCATTAAATATTTAGGAGAAACATCATATATTTTAGGGATTCAGATCTATAAATATAGATTCAAGAGGATGCTTGGTTTGTCCTAGTCTACATAGATACTATTGTCAAAAGGTTTGTCATGAAAAATTTTAAAAGAGATCTAATACTGATGGAACATGAAACTTCATTTTCTCGGAGTATGTCCCCAAAAACTCTTGAATGAAGGGTAAACATAGATAAGATACTGCATCTACAATAGGATCTATAATATACGTTATGCTATGTACGTTCTAATAGCTAATTGAGTTTTTTTAATGACCAAGATAAAATGAAGGTTTCCTTCGACTAAGTTATGATCCTGAGTAGTTTACTTCCAATGCGAAAAAGCTACTCATCAATATAAGACCATTAAACCTGAAAATGAATCAGCTGAAGACACCCAAGCCAGTAAAATAATATTATTCATGAGAAAATAAACAATTCCGGTTGACTTGACGGTGAGTTAAAAAATTGTTTGAAGACTATAAACTAAACCTCGATTAGTTTTCTGATTAAAGAGAAATAAAGTATTCATTTAATTAGTAGTAGAAGCTTCAGTTAAAGCAAGTGTCTAGATTACCCTAAGACCTTTATATATGATTTTCTAATCGGATCAACTAGTGACGATGGAGAATAAATATTATCCTTCTTCTCTATCATTTCTATGGATTATTGAACTTTCAACGCACACAGCCGTACATAATAGTGATGAAGGACGTTGATATATATATATATATATATATATATATATATATATATATATATATATATATATATATATATATATATATATATATATATATATATATATATATATATATATATATATATATATATATATATATATATATGATGCTGCTATGCCCCGTACTGGTTAATTTAAATGACAATCAAAATGAAAATAAATCCTCTGAAAGCAGAGTTGTTAGATCGTAAAAGACAGTTGACTTTTACTAGTGTTGCAGCTGCCTAATCGGTGCTGCAAGCGTTGTCTATCCCAACTATTAAGACCTAATGGCGCCTCTACAAAAGAACAGGAGGCAGTTGCCATGGTCCACTTATAACCCAAGAACATGGCTTGCATGAACAAGAAAGCAGAGTCGAAGTACTCTACTGCGATGAAATTTAAAGTCACATTAATAAACTATTGACATGATTTTTTTGACCTATACCTATATAATATTCTCATTTATGGATTCCTTTATAATGTAGAACAAATATTTTTGGCAGAGACTTCTTTGTCCTCCGCAACCATGGGACAATGAACTCCTTCATCAGTATAAACCAGAAACATAGAAGTCGAGGAGTAATATTCTCCCACGACCACCTTAGGCCGCATGATCCGAACCTGCAAGCACGTCGCCGCCGTCCTTGTAATCTATCTTAATCCGTAGAAATCCGTATATCTAATTGATCTCGATGACATCCGGTAGAAAGTCCCACCGTTGACATCGTTGAATTGTTAGTTTAATCGAAATTTAGCATTTCAAACACTATTTATGTGCAGATGCCGTAGCAGATGCAGTCCCACTGTTTCCGGTTGCTGCAGAAAATCAACGAGAACGATGGCTTCCCTACTGTGGCCGTGCAGCCTTGTCTTCTTCCTCGTTTCTACTGCGACGGTGTCGTCGGCCCTTTCCTTGCCGATACCAAGTCTCAGGTTTCAGCCGGGTCCATGGAGATACGCCCACGCTACATTCTACGGCGACGAGTCGGCGTCGGAGACCATGGGTACGTAGCTACGGATCTACCACGCGGGCTGGTCCTCGGCTTTCGTTGTTCTTTCCACGTTGCTCACCGGGGTTTCTTCCGCGTAGGTGGAGCTTGCGGCTACGGGAACCTCTTCAGCTCCGGGTACGGGATCGCGACGGCGGCGCTCAGCTCGACGCTGTTCAATGACGGATTCGCCTGCGGGACGTGCTACCAGATTCGGTGCAGAGGGTCGCCGCATTGCTACGGGAGCTTCCCAATCATCACGGTGACCGGCACCAACCTCTGCCCGCCTAACTGGGCCCAGCCCTCCGACAACGGCGGGTGGTGCAACCCCCCCAGGAGACACTTCGACCTGTCGAAGCCGGCGTTCATGCAGATCGCATATTGGAGGGCCGGCATCGTCCCCGTCATGTACCGCAGGTACGTACGTAGATGGATCTCGGCCAGCACAGGTGGCGTCGGTGTTGACGTAGCTTGGGAATCGCTGCAGGGTGCCCTGCGTCAGGAAGGGAGGGATCCGGTTCTTGCTCCAGGGTAACGAGTACTGGCTGCTGGCCTTCGTGATGAACGTGGGAGGGGAAGGAGACGTGGGAAGCATGTGGGTGAAGGGGAGCAACACGGATTGGATGAGGATGAGCCGCAACTGGGGAGCCTCCTTCCAGGCCTTCTCAAGGCTCGGGGGCCAGTCGCTCTCCTTCAAGATCACCTCCTACACCACCAGGAAGACCATCATCGCCACCGACGTCGCTCCCTCCACCTGGTACTTGGGAATGACGTACGAGGCCGACGTTAACTTCGCGTGAGGGAAGCACATAAGTGCCTGCAAAATGTAAAGCCTGTCGTGATGGTTCCTTCTACTACTTGTTGTGTTGCCGGTTGATGTTTCCTTCTCTTACATATGACTCTTTTTGCTGGAGCTTTGATGGGGAAAGCCCAACGCTGCCAATGTTGAAGTAAAGAAGAAACTAGAAATCTCACGATAGATAATATAGCAAACACTTCTGTGCAGCATAAGAAAAAGAAACAAGCATGAACATATTCGCCATGTAAAAACAAAAAAAACTTGGTTATGATAAAAGAAGAGATCAAGGATTTGGAATAGTCATCATTAACAGGTGGTGAAAGTATAATGAAGGAGATCAAAACGACTTCACCGTTGACCTATCAAGTTGGTTGCCTTTTTACCTTCACTTTTTTTTTTAAATTCTTCAGCTTAGAAGTATATATAATTTACAAGTGTCTACTTCTCGAAGGCTCCCTCTCATCCTCATTGTGGTCTATCATACAAGAACATATCCTATTAAAGTGATCTCTCTGTAAGTTCTAGAGATAATTTATTCAGGGATATTTCCTCATTCATATCCTACCAATTTTAATTTTGTGGTCAATTTATTGTCATTATAATTGTAATTTCTAGATCATACGTTTTGTGGACATAGTCCTCAGATACACCACCGGGGCTTAGCATAAATGTAAAAAACACTTGCATAACTCATATTATATTACCATATTAAAGCTTTTTTTGATACCTCTTATATCAAATAAATATTTGGATGAGTGATGATTGAGAGGTGATGGGAAGAATCTTTTTTTTAATAATAAATCCTTATACTCAATTGCATTATCTCTACGTATTAAACATCATAAACCCCTTCTCTATTTATAAAGGTTAGAGGATAATTATAAACCAAATGTATTTAATACTGTACATAGTTTTCTAGATAAATCCTCATTCATATCTTATTTAATTACGTCACAATTATCTAAGTGACATTATAAATTCTTTTTTAGGAAAAAAAATTACTCTAAATCATCAAATTCTCAGCTATTTGGAGGTGAATTACCTCTCCAAAAAAAAAAAATTAATAGAATGATGTCTTAAGAAATTTGCTAAAAGTGTGGGCCAAAAAAATATGTTGGCATGGGATGTGTCTCTAGTGGGTAACAAAAGTATCTTTTGCTAGTTGAAATATGTCTTGGAATATGTTTTTATGCATCCATGAGATCCTTCTTGGTTGTTGTAGGATTTGAATGAGTTGCTTGGAGTCTTATAAGGAGGAACATATGCCATCACTGGAAGCTTTCTTCGACCCTTTGTAAATTGTCCACCATTCTAAGTTGCCTACAATTCAGTTGTTATTGGTGAGGAAGTTTTGTCGGTGTAGTAATCGGCTAAGATAATGTTATTGTGTTGATCAAATGTGGTGTAACCTACCCCTGCAAAAGGAGATCAAGGAGACTAAGAACCATCACACGAGAGAATAGCAGTGAGGTTTAGGGGTTGAAATGGGGTAAGGAGAGGGGATATTCCTTGGATTTGTTCTTTTTTCTAGTTGGATAATGAAGCTTCATTAGTTAGGACGAGTGTCGTGACCCTGATAGTGGCGGATTGAAGGTCTTGGTTGTGATGTTTACAGTTGTTATGGTGCTTTCATAATAACCAAAGGAAGTTTGCTAAAAGAGAGCAGAAGATAGATGTTAAATGAGGGTCTAAGTCATCCCCTTCATGTAGCCATGAATCATAAGATCAATCATCAAATATGAGAGTTCTGATTTTGAACAATAAATCAAAGACTTTCTGTAAAGACACAATCACCTTAATTGACACATTAAATAGATGTTGATATATTTGAGTATGAGGTGGAAGGTCCATTATGAGGCCGGAATGCATTTCCAAAGAAGTTAATACCCACATCACCTTCCAACCATTCCATATATCTTCCATTTTTCTAGGATCATCCTTTAGGTAGGTACAACTATTACAAGTCAATTATAATCCAAGAGGTTAAGGGATCCAGATCCAATAATCATCATTTCGTGTAATAGGAATGAAGATGTTAAGAATATAGCTATCAAGGTTCATAAAAAATATGTGATGAATAAGTTGGACATTTCATAAGTTGTGTTCAATGAAGTTGGAGACATAGGTGAGAGTGTCCCGATAATTGTTGTTGATAAAAGTGGGTCATTTAAATAGTGAAATATTGGTGATCTAAAATCATTCTAAATATGGGTGGTAACACCGTTAGATGACTCTTCTGAATCCTAGTTTAGGAATATTGACTATATTAGAAAGGAATGTCTAAGGATTAATTATATATTATCTCATATAATTAATTATCTTTAGCATTCAGATCCTTACACTTTTAAAAGTTACATTATGATCCTTATATTTATGAAAGTGAAATATTGAGATCCGCAGAGTTAAAAAGATAATTTTATATAGTTAAAAATCAAGAGAGAGAGAGAGAGAAGAGGCAGGGTTTGTTAGAGCAACGAGGTTAAATATTTACTTTCTTAAGTATAGGGATATCAACATAACTTTTAAAAGTATATGAATCGAGATGCTAAAGATAACTAATTATAGGAGATAATATGTAATTAGCCCGATTTTCAACCATAAGAGGTGATTTTTGGTATAGGCAAATTCTAAGGGTGAATGTGTCTATATTTGGTTATCGGGATTTTGGCCCAAAGACAATTCACATTTTTTAGAAGGGGGATAATGCATTTAGTAGTAAATGTAGTTTTGATCTATTTTAGGTCATGCAGTCCTATACCACCATTTATCTTAGGATTTATAACCTGATCCCAACTGATTTGACATAAACTATTGTGACTTAGAGAACTATTCCAAAAGAATTTTCTAGAGTTGGTAGTAATTCTGTTAACATGTATATCAGAGACCCAAGTATTCATCAAGGTATATAGTGGGATGGCATTGATAATAGAATTAATAAGATTAACTTTTTGAGCTTGAGAAATCAAACCTTTTTGCCATCCTTGGATCTTATGAAGAGTCTGGTATTGTTAACGTATGTGCCTAAGTAACTAATGGGCTAGTTGCCCTGAGGAGATTTTTCAAATGACATTTGGTGTTAGAATTGTAGTTTTTAGGAAAATAAATGATAGATTTTTTGATAGTAACCTGAAGGCCTATGATTTTAGAATAAGTGTTTGGGACACTAATAAGATTATGGTATGACTTGTTATTGACTCTGAATGCTATGATAATGTCATTGGAAAACTTTAAGTGAGTGAGCTTAACACCTTTGACATTGAATGAGGTAATCCATCCATGGTAGATAGCTTATTGAGTATATTAGAAAGTATTTATTAAGTGATTACAAATAGTAAGGGTAAGAGAAGAACACCTTAGTGGATACTATAATGACTCTTAAATAAGTTAGTGGGGTGGTCATTAATAAGATAGGAGAAACTCGACAAGGAGATATAGGATTTAATATATTTAATAAAAATTAATAAAAAAATATTTTGGTCATGGTTAAAAATATACTATCTCAGGAAATAGAATCGAAAGCTTTAGAGAGATCAATCTTTACTAGTAACAAAGGATTGTAATTTTTAGAGTTATATACTGAATGAGTTATTTCATGGACTACAAAGATATTATCATGAATAGATCAACCTACAAAGAAGGTCGATTGGGATTCATTGATGATATTGGGTAGGATAATCCTAATTCTATTAGTAAGAGTTTTGGTAAGGATATTATATAAGACATTATAAAGAGCTATGAATCTATAGTCAGAAATAGCTTAAGGATTTGACATTTTGGATATAAAGATTAAATTGATTCTTTTCTAACTAGTATGTAAAATGGTAGAATATTGAAATTCATTCAACATATTAGTAATTATGAGGGCAAGCAAATCCTATAAGTGTTGAAAAAATTAGATGGTGATCTATCTAGTCTAAGACTTTTGCCTAAGCCTATAGAGAAAAGGGTAGCTTGGATTTCGAGTATAGTAAGCGAGACCATAAGATGATCCTAGCTAGAATTTGGGATTTTGTGAAAGTGAGGCCAATTGAGGTTGAAGGGATCTGAAATGTCCATATTGGGAGCCTAAAGTTTAGAATACCATTGTAAGAAGAAAAAAATTATATCATTTTGATAAGTTAACAAATCACCATTGTGAATTTTATGTGGAACTGAGTGGATGAGGTTTTTATGTTATTTATGCTTGACAAGTGCATAGAAGTATTTAGTGTTCTTGTCGTTGTTTTCAATCTAATTGTTTTTTACTTTGGTCAATAATTTAAGATGAATTGTAGCAGGTCATGCTCTTGTTAGTGTACTTGGAGTTTTAGATATCTATTATTCAAGGAGTTGGAATTGCTACGAGCTTCAAGGTCTATGTTGGTAGTAATGATTTTTCTGATTTTAGTTTCAATATTACCTAACATTATATTACTCCATTTGGAGATGTTAGTACTAAGACTAATCAATCTATCATGAAGATAGTGAAAGGATATGGATGGTAAATTAGAATTGGACCAGGACTCAGTGACTATGGTCCTGAGTTCAGGAGACTCTATCCAACATGATTTTAAAATGAAGTATACAGTGATAAGAATTAAACGAAGAAGATAGAAAGATAGAAATTGTAAAAGAAACTATGAAATGTATACATTTCATAGTTTCTTTTACAATTTCTATCTTTCTATCTTCTTCGTTTAATTCTTATCATGTTATTAGAGCAATTTGCCTAGAGCAAGCCCTCTTCTCGCTGTTTGACTCCTCACAACTGCTTCCCGATCGGAGTCCACCGCCTCCCCTTGGGTCGCAGCCGCAGCCGCTCTACCATCCCTCTCGTGGCGACGTCTCCGCCCCTCAGCCGTAGCCATTCACTACAGCACTTGCGGCTGCTAATATCAGATCCGTGGGCAACGCTCCTAAAGGAAGCACAGTCACGGCCTTTGTTTCTATCACCGATTGCTGCTCCCTGGCCAACCGAAGTCTTCCGCTAACAATTCCGCCGCTCTTCCGGCCACCAAACTCCAACACTACATTACTGCATGATAAGAATTAAATGAAGAAGATAGAAAGATAGAAATTGTAAAAGAAACTATGAAATGTATAAGATGTAATTGGCTAATACATTTAATAGTGAGCTCTTGATAGCTATTTATACACACTCAGTAGGGAGGTTATACACATTCAGCAGGGAGGATTTTTCTCAACTACTTAGAGATTTCCTCAATTGCCTTGAGGAAATCTTATCTACTTATCATACAGTTAATTTACAATATAAAAATAAATCAATACGATCCGAGCAACAATAAAAAAAAAGAAGTCAATTTAGAAGTGAAACAAAAGTAGATGAGTAAATGCAAAGCTAGGAGTTATTAGCTAGTGCTTTATCAATTCTAGCAAACACTTTAGAAGGGCCAATCCAAGTATTGGATTAGGTAAAACTCGAGCCATGAAAACCTAAATAGAAAAGATTATAGGTAAACATAAAATATCAAAATGCTAAAATAGAGCTATTTAAAAGAAAAGGTATGCCACCATTTTTTGTCCTCGCAATGCAATTGAAATCACCAAAAAATATGATAAAAAGTCTAAGTCAAGCAAAGAAAGCCTTGACCAAATTGAAATTCCGATACTTGTAATGGTGCTAGCGTAAATGATGGAGAGAAATCATGGATGTTTACCTTGTTCCTCTAGTAATAAATGCAAGGACTAGGTATTTATATTTACAATGCAATTTTGTCAAATTTTCATGCAACAATTATACCTCCCGATCTTATAATTATCTATCTAACTTAATATACTCCAATGAAAATGATTGGTTAAGTTTATTTTTCAATAGTTTAAATGCCTCATGCCATGAAATAATGTAATAAAAAAACACAATCGGAGAAGTTCATTAGTTTGGTAGGACTACAACCTTTAAGAAGCTACTTCCATTTAGTACTCCATATTATCAACTTGAATAAATTAACTAGATATTACATAGTAATCTCTTGAATAATTAACTGAGGAAGTGTAACACATAGTAGCACTATAAAATCAAATCACCTTTATTGACTAAAAATTGCATCTATGAAGTCACAAAATTTTTCTTAAACTATTTGTGATCATATAGAAATTAAGGTTTATTAATGAGTATATGATAAGTCGTCATTTGCCATGTCTTTCAAAGAGAGTCCTAAAAAGACCTCTAAAAATAAAGGATGATATAATTTATCCTTTTGGATATAAGTACCTTTGAGGATAAAGGATGGTGCTAGCACTTATAAGATTTTGGTTTCTCTACTGTTTAATTAATGTGAAACTAAATATATTTATTAGTGATTCCAATAAGATATCAACATCTCATAAGTGCCATAGTCACCCTCTATCCTCAAAGACACCTTTTGGGGCTCACTATAAAATAATAAAATCATACGAGCTCATCAAAGTGGATAATTTCTTATGAGCCCTATGCTCACACTAACGATAAATGAAGAGTTACAAACTAGCATTAGAAGAAGGTCTCACAAGACCCTAGCTCCCCTACTATGAGGCATGCTACAACAAAATATAACTTTGCTTGCAGTTTATAATTATATATCCCTACGGTTACAATTATAGCAAGATTATAATAATTTCATAAGGCACTCACATTCATTCATCAATTTCATTGGGAACTAATCATTTATATAAAAATTTATAATATACATTTTTTCAAATATATTTAACTTCATATATAAATTCTAAAAAATAATTTTATATAAGTTCATCATTGAATACACCAAAATGTTACATAATAATTTTATATAGTACACAAAAATGTAGCACCTGAATAGCAATAGATATAATTTGCTCGTCTCTTTATAGAGAAAGATAAAATCACCTTCAAAAATAAATAAATAGATTTAAAAATATTTAAATTAAAATTAACCATTCATGATACAAAATAATTCAAACGTAGATGACCTACTTCAGGACGAGGAGCAATAGAATCATCAAGCTTTCCATATTGCTTTTTATAATAGTGGTTACCACAATGAATAAGTCATGATTTAAATGGCCGTCACTAATAATTGATGCCATGACAATAATCTTGCCATCGATTTCTGCATATTATAGGTCAAATGTTATTGTAGTCAACCAAAATTCAAGATCAGATAGTTGGGCTTCAAAGCAGCCAATTGTCATGGGAGAGAAATATTGAAATAGTTAAAAGAGATAGGGCGATTACACAAGAAGAGTAAGGATAAGATGATATTCTTTCTTTCACTCAAAATATTTTATTATAATCTAAAAAATTTTATATATTTCATGATCTAGCACATGTAGTTTATATAGTCCCTATTAGATACATTATATTCATTACATTTAATATAAATCTCTTTTCTCTCTTTTCAATAATTAATAGTTAATTTAATTTATTCTTTTATAAGCCTAATATGTGTTTCACCTCTTGATACAATAAACTTCTTCGTGATATCTTAATAAGTTTAATTTCAATATTTTTCTCCCTTAAACTTGTTCAATCTAACATATCAAATTTCTTTTGAAGTTATTGAAATATTTTAAATTGAGAAGTTTTGTGAGTATATTAGTTACTTGTTCACTTGTCTTGATATAAAGTAATTTTGCTTTTTTTATTTTTGATATAATCTCTTATGAAATAAAATCTTATGTCGATATGCTTTTATGGTGGACTATATCCTTGGCTAAGATAATAGTTGAATTGTTATCAACATAAATCTTAGTTGACGTTTCTTATAACACATGATGTTCTTGGAGTAGTCTTCTTAGTCATATTCCATGACAAATACAACAAGATGTTATTATATATTTTTCTTACACAACTTGATAGGTCAAGATCAAATATAAATTCGGTTGTACTCTTTTGATCATCGTAGCTTCCGGCTCAATCATTTTCACTATATTTAATAAGCTATAACCTTTTAGATGATGAATAGAATATGCCATAGTCAAATGTCCCTTTAATATATCATAAAATTCTTCTAGTGACCTTTAAATAAGATGTCTTAGGAGCTTTCATATATCTACTTATTAAATCAATTCCAAATAGTATATCGGGTTGAGTACTTAAATATCTTAAATATCTAACTAGATTTTTATAATAAGTTGGATTAATTGATTTACCTTTACCTTTCTTAATTAATGTGGTGTTATATTCTATAAGTATGCCAGTAAGGTGATAATCTTTCATGAAAAATTTCTTTAGGATCTCCTTTGTATAATTTTCTTATAAGATGAAAATTCCTTTATTATCTTATATAACTTTGATACCGAAGAAATAAGTCAGTAGGCTAAACTTTCATCTCAATCTCCTTCTTCGTAGAGTGTTTAAAATATTTAATTATGGAGATACTATTGCTTATAAAAATTTAATCATCCACATATAGGCATATAAATAGGATATCTCCATCATAATTAAATTTCTATAGAGGGTATGTTAATATGGATATTTAAAAAAAAATATTTTGAAAAAAATAAGCATATATTTGAGAATTTCTTACTCATAGTACTTGTTTAAGCTCATAAAGAGATCTCTTTAACATGTATATTTTATCTTTTTATTCATAAATAATAAAAAAACTATGGGGTTATTGAATATATATATCTCTTCTTTAAGAAATCCATTAAAAAATATTGATTTGACATTTATTTATAATTTTTTTTAATTCATTTGTATTGTTAGGGAGATAAGTAATCTTATTATCTCTAGTTGAGTAACTGATGTGAATACTTTTTCATAGTCGATCCCATATTGTTATTTGTATTTCTTTGTAACCAATTGGGTTTTGTATTTCTCCACCTTTGCTTGTGTTTTTTTTTTTTTTTTGAAGATCCACTTATTATCAATATCTTGGTGGCCTTCTGGAAGTATAGTAAGCTCCCATATATCATTCTTATTAATAACATAAATTTTCTCATTTATAGCTTGTCGTCATTTTTCTCCTTATTAGCTTCTTCGAAGGTTAATGTATCATATATTATAAAAAGATAAAATAAAGAAAGCCTATCATTAAAAGTAATCAATTATTCGAGTAATATCATATAGCTCCTGAATCGTTCTTATCCTTCTTATAATCAAACTTTTTAAACCATGTGACATAACTGATCTAGTTAATGATTTAAACAAAGATTCTTCAGTACTTGCTTGTATTATATCATTCTCTTCTGAAGCCGTAGCTTTCTTATGTTGCTTATCATCTTTTAAGTTTCAAATATATTATTCATCAAACTCAATATTTCTCAACATTACAACTTTGTTCGTAATAAATTATAGAGTTTATAACCACTAAAATTCTAAGTATAACCTAATAAGATGTATTTTTTACTTTTATCTTTATGTTTTATTCTCTTTTCTTCTGGTATCTTCGCAGATGCAATACTTCCAAAAATTCTCAAATAATTAACTTTTGGTTTATGTAAACTCCATACTTCTTCTAGTGTACTAATTCACTTTGCTAGAAACCTATTAAATAAATAAACTATATAAGCAATAGCATCTCTCTAAAATTATTTAGGGATTCTTCTTTCCTTTAATATACATCAAATCATATTAAGTATAGTCCTTTTTTTTTTAGACTCTATTTTACTGAGGTGTATATGTCATGGTGAATTGATATAAAATTTTATTATTTCTATAAAAAAAATTAAATTCATTTGATATATATTCCCCACTCTTATGTGTTCTTAAATATTTAATATAATAACCACTTTATCTTTTAATCATATTCTTAAATTCTTTGATTTTGCTTAAAATTTTTTATCTTTTCCTTTAACATGTAAAATCAAGTTTTACTACTATAATCATCAATAAAGATAAGAAGCTACTTACTTCATCTAAGTGATATTGGACTAATACGGCCACAAACATTTAAGTGCACCGGATCAAATTGATGTCATGCTCTTTTTATTTTTTTAATTTGAAAGGCTTCCTTTTTTGCTTGCCCATGATATACACTTCATATAATTTTGATGAATGATTACTTTTTGATGATCTTATCCCTATATTATACTTATCTAGAAGTTTTAAAATATATTTGAGATGTCATAATGAAGAATTGTTCTCTCAGTTTTAAAACAATTTGACTAATAAAAAATGTATAATGTAGAGGAAATATAAGATTCAATGTCATTTTCATATGTGAGATTAATATTTTACTCTTATCACAAATTAAAAGAGTCATATCTTTCATCTCAATATCATAACCTTTTTCAAGTAATTACCTCAAGTTTATAATATTATTTTTCATATTAGTAATATAATAAATATCTAAAATACATAATTTTTTGTCATTATTAAGTCTAAGAAAAATTTTACCTTTGACTCTTATTGGTCTTTGAGACAAATCACTAAATGTAATGTTATTGGAATAATTTATATCTAGTTTAGAAAATAATTTTTTGATGCCACACATGTGACATAAAGCTCCTATATCTAGATACCATGTCATAAACTGATTTTATTTCAAATTATCATAAGTCATGAGTATAATATGATTTTCATTCTTCTCTTCTTTCTAAATAAAATTTGCTTTATCACCTTAATTGTTACAATAAAATTTATTTTTTCTACGAAAAATCAAGTGTTAGTCTATCATGTTTCAAATGTAACTTCTCGTTAGCCTAGTGATATTCCTTCTCTTAATGACAATGTAATTTTTTACGATAACATCTAGAGAGATAGCTCCAATATCATCTTTATAATTAGAATAGTTGGCTAAAATCTTATATTAGTAATAATTATTATTCACTTACTTATGATATTTGGAATAATATACGATCAAGCATTATGGTAGTTTTGATATTAAAACTTATGATTAAAAACACCAAGTTCACCTCAATATGGACTATTTAAGTAATTGGTTTGTGAAATGTTGCCTAGTTCTTTTAATGTCATATAGAAAGGTTTTTTTTATACTAATTTTGCTATATTATTCAACATTTTAGATAGTATCATATGATTGTTAAAATTTATATGTTGTTTCAAAATATTTTACTAACATGAATTACATTTTATTTTTTTAAGCATTGTTATCAAAGAGGCTATAGTTGGAGATCTATTGATATTAAACCTTTAATCATACCTCATCTTTATAATCCAGTACACTTTGCATCTCCTTGAGCTAATTTTTTTAATATTATAAAAAATAAATTGTAAAGCATTATGCATTATCATTATCTTACTATGTGATGAATAAAATAATAAAATAAAAGTTTCAAATACAATCGATAAAATTGATATGGTTAGATGTCAACTTGAAGAAAAATGTCTCAAATAAAATTCTAAATATCAACTTTGAGCAATTAAAGATCGTCCATGATAAGTATTATTATATCAAAGAATACTCTCTTTCTATTTCTAGAAATATAAACATCCAAGTTTACAAGAAACGAAGTTTTGACATCACTATTACCATATGAAATCAAGTTAGATCATTATGGATATTTTTATCGATATAATTCAATTATATAGTTTATCATTGTAAATGTGCATTTCTTATAATATGGGTAGATTTTTAATTTCCTCCACAAATGCAAACCAATGTACATAACACTCATTCTATTAAAGTACAATTATATTATTAGCACCTATGTTTTGATGATGAATAATATATTAAAGTACAATTATATTATTAGCACCTATGTTTTGATGATGAATAACTTATTTGCTAGTTAAATGAATAAATTCTCATTTCAAGTCACTAGTACGTATAAAGTCAAAACATTCTTATAAAAAAAAATTGTCAATACCTTATGATTTGCCCATGGTTAAATAATCTTAGCTTATTAGAATATGCTCACCTTGAAATTTAAGTGGTTGTAACATGGCAAAACTAATATTTAAGATATTTTAATATAATATCAATTTTTTCTTGTTAGATTTTGATTATGTTTGACTTTTTACTTCACTCCATTCATTATATAATTGATTATTAAAATTCATCTTGTTTATTTAGCATAACGGTAAAAAATTAACAAAACAAAAAAAAATATTTTCATAAATATTTTTAACTTTACCATGTTTGTATACAATCATGATAATATTATATTATGACTCGAATTATCATGATATACTTGATGTTTAATGAAAAGTTGTATGCTTTTGATATTAAATAATGAACAAATGTCTCTAATAAGTCAAATTGACAATAATTTCATCCACATTTTGATATTTTCATCAACTTTTATTTAATTGAAATTAAATATTTTAATACAATTTTTTTAAAGAGATTAAAATTTCATTTCATCAAGTAATTACATGCAAGAAAAGTAGCAGAAGATAGATACACAGTAAAAGTATCTTCCATAATTAGCCTCCTCACATAGGTCAAACCCAATAGATATAATTTGACTTTTTCAATTCCTAATTCTCTTAGTCAATGTTGTTGCTCGAATGTTCCTTTTTTTGCTTTCTCTTTGAACGAGGATTTTCAACTACTCAGAAAAGATTACTATTGCACCCACTTGGGTTCAATTTTCAAGTCTACCTACCTATTGAGTTTTTATACGCACAAATTTTACTTCAAATCACATCTTTTTCAAAATTTATGACATCATTTTATCCCCTACTCGAACTAAGTTTGCTCACGTGTGTATTCTAATGGACTTTAGCAATCCACTCCCACAAGGTATTTGGCTCAAAGTTGATACCAACAAATCCCCTTTGAGAATTTGTCCAACTTTTATTTTCACTATGACCTTATTGAGCATAAAAATGGCCATTGTCTCTTGTAATCTCCCTCTAAAACTGTTGTATTTTTCATAATTTATATTGGAGCTTCCTCTTCTACTCTCTTGTCCCAGATGACCCCTACCTACAAGAACCTTGGATCCGAGTTCAGCGACAAACTAGGATCCAACTCAACCGCTCCACTTCTGATAACCCAATCTCGACCCATCCTTCTTCGGTCCCAAGTTCCTCCAACCCACAGCACCACCCAAATTTCCTCGTCACAGCATGTCCCTTCCTATATTCTAAACGCTTCGATCGCCCTCTTCTGCGATTTCTATTTCAATTCCCAAAACACGTCATTTCCTTTTTCCTCTAACCCTTCCTCTTCACCGCAGTCCAATCAATCCGACTCTCACATGCAGTCAATTCCAATAGAATCTTCCCTATTATTCCAATCCAAAAGACTTTTAAGTTTCGCTACCCCTTCCAATCCTG
This sequence comes from Musa acuminata AAA Group, assembly GCF_036884655.1. Classification (NCBI taxonomy): domain Eukaryota; kingdom Viridiplantae; phylum Streptophyta; class Magnoliopsida; order Zingiberales; family Musaceae; genus Musa; species Musa acuminata. The sequence goes on from NC_088342.1 coordinate 40,859,096, forward strand.
CAGCATCTATCACAACATTAAATCAACCTTTTCAACTTCCCCAATCCGCCAATCCACTCCAAGCAATTACTCTCGTGACGATTTTAATCTTCTTACCTCTTCGGGCAATCATGTGGCAATCATTCCTTCTTACTCACACACCCTCTTCCTCACTATCGGGTCCTGTGCATCTCATGGTGGCCGACGGTTCCTAAAGCCTCTCAACTCGTTTCCTTTCTCTGCTCAACCCGATCCTCCATAGCTGCAATCTTCTTCACCATCCATTCCAGAAGGAGCTCTTTCACCTCATGAAACTTTGGTAGCCAATGTTGCGGAGGCTTTTAGCAAGCCGCTGATGCTGCTACAAATTGAGGGAAGTTCTCTGCCTGATGACGATGATGATGATGATGATGATGACCCTGAATCGATGAGATTTTACGAGGAAGAGTGCCCCAAAGCTCGCTAGAAACCTCCACAGATTACTTCTCTGCCCCACCTCACTGCTCTTATACACACCAGAAAACGAAGAAAAAACAGTAACTCTTCCTAATGCTACTGTTCATGCCACGGCTTCATGCCAAGAGAATAGATCCTCTACTTCTGCTTAGCATTTTTATATTATCTTGGAATTGTGAGAGGCAATGAGTCAATGCGCCAGTAAACACCTCTCCACCTCGCTCCTCTAGGGAAGTATGGAACTACTATGGACATACTTGGAAATCAAGAGCAAACAGCGAGACTGGTTGAGCTATTTTTTTAGACTTCTGTCTCTAGTACCCAATTATAAGTCAACCCGGTCAATAATGAAAACATCAGTTTTGACTCACAAAGTTAGGCAGTACGCTTTCCCATTAAGTTAGGTTAGAAGTTTCTTTAATGAATGAGTTTAGTTGTAAGGTTGGAAAATCTTCTTTCTTTCCCATCGGTGTTTGATCTTAATACCCATAAGCTTGTTCGAGATCTTTTTTTTGTTACTGGGTTAGGTTTGATAGCAGATAAGATTTTTCCAACTATACGAGGAAGTTGAGAAATCCTCTATTCTGTTGAAGAAAATTCTCCCTCGTAATCTATATAAATAGGAGAGGGACATGTTAATGCATTCAAGCTTTTTCAATAATTTTTTTATTTTCTATTCATCCCTCTGTAGAGTAGAGAAATGGGAACTCTTCCTCTCTTCATCCATTGTACTACCGTCCGTTATACGGTGCATGATGCCTCTGCTGCTACCCTAGCCGTTGTCATGATCACACCTGGCACATCCGGCGTCGCCATAAGTGCGGCCACAACAATGAGGGCCTGTTTTGGTGCGACCGGCTACTTGCCCTTGGCAGTGGATCCCTCTGGATCCCTCTCCAACCACTGCCCGTTCCTTCCCTCTTCTCCTCCATGTGGCCTTCTTCTTCACCGGCGCTGCTTGCATCGACCCCAGGCTTAGGTTGTTCGTCGCCGTAGTATCGTCTTCATCAGGTTGTGATCTGTATCAATCGCAGCTTGCTGCCTCATTGTCAACTATCGATCCTCAGCTCCTGCTAAGAGCAAATCGCTGTAGATTTCTTCACCAAATCGCTACAGCTTCCTCCTCTACTACAGCTTTCTCTTCTGTTATAGCATCGCTGTAGCTTCATCCTTTGCTATAGCTTTTTCATCTACTATAGCATCGTTGCAGCTTCCTCATCTACTGTAGCAGCTTCCTCCTCTATTGTAGCATCACTACAGCTTTCTCCTCTATTGTAGCATCACTACAGCTTCCTCCTCTATTGTAGCATCACTGTAGCTTCCTCCTCTATTGTAGCATCACTATAGCTTCCTCCTCTATTGTAGTATCACTATAGCTTCCTCCTCTATTGTAGCTTCCTCCTTTGCTGTAGCTACCTCCTCTACTACAGCTTCCTCTCCTGCTATCTCCTCTACTACAACTTCCTCTCCTGCTGTAGCATCATTGCAACTTCCTCCTTTGCTATAGCATCACTGCAACTTCCTCCTTTGCTATAGCATCACTGCAACTTCCTCCTTTGCTGTAGCGTCATTGCAACTTCCTCCTCTACTGTGGCTTCTTCCTTTGTTATAGCATTGCTATAACTTTCTCCATTGTTGCAGCTTTCTCATCTACTACAGTCGTCATCGTCGTAGCCATAGCAACATCAACAGTAGCAATAGCAACGATCTGCTCTTGCCCTACTCACGAAGCCTCTCACTCATAAACTATTTACTTTGCATCGATCTAAGATTGGTATTTTTGACGGAAGCACTATCTTACGGAAGCATGATAGCAGAAAAGATTTCCCCAACTATATGAGAAAATTGAGAAAAATCCGAGGGAAATCCTATTGGCCTTACTTTAAAGATTCTATCTTAGATACTTTCAATGACTTTCATGCCTCCTCTACTCCTTGAAAGTTAGACTAAAACCTATTTAATCTTTATTTCCAAGAAAAACATGCCATCCATGATAATATTCTCATTGTTAACTAATTAGCTCACTTTATGTATTGATCCAAATTTAACGCTCCTCCAATCCTCGATAAGTTTGACATAAACAAGGCTTTTGTCTTGATGTGTCTTAGGTATCTTTAAATGATAACCTTATTTGTCTAAACATTTCCTCATCATTTTCTTTTATGATTATGGCATGTGTTTCCTTTGCAAATTTTACATGTTTAATTTATGAAAATTTCTCTACTTGGTTTCGTAACAATAAGAGGGTTAGACAAGGGATCATATCTCCCCTTATCTTTTCATCCTTATTTTAAAGGTTTTGGGATTATAGAAGGGGATTAGATCTCCCCTTATCTTTTCATCCTTGTCTTGAAAGTTTTCTGTTCCTTGCTAAACCATCCAACCTTCAAAAATATACTCACTCTTTTTAACATTGAAGGGATCAAAAAATTTTATTTAATATTTGCTAAAAATTTTTATTTAATATTTGCTAAAATTATTCTCCTCTCTATCCATATGAATCAAAAATTTTATTCTCAACTCATAGTGTTGAATTTATTTTTCTTATTTTCTAAACTTAACATCAATAAATCAAAATTTGAAATCCTTTTCTCTAAAAACTATATCCCACAAACTAAATAGTTTCTTTGAAATTAAGGAGGCAGTTGGATCCTAAAATATCTTGGGTTTTTATTAACCTAACCAGAATCTATGATAGATGACGACAATCTTATTGATAAATGTCCTAAGAAGAATTCAGGGACGACAAAAATGCATGATATCCTAGGATAAATATCCTAGGAAGAATTCTTGTAAATTATGTTGTTAATACTATTCTTACCCATATGCTTATGGGAGTCTCTACAAATTTATTTGTAGAATCCGGAAAATCACTTATAAATTCTTTTGGAATATAAATAACTCTCGTAATATTGCATCACTTTTTAAAAAGAGTAACGGAGGTTTGGGTATTCGTGACATTCAAAGTTGTTAAGCTTATTAAGTGAATTTTTCCTATTTGCTTATTGCCAAGTATGGCTCCCTTTCCCTTTTATGGATTTTTGGATCAATCAAAATAGATTATTTTGCACCCGTCATTCCATATTGCAATCAACTTGGTGTCGTGCTCTTATTGTATCTAATGGTTACATTATTTAACATAAGTTTGAGGAGACCTTTTGCCTTTTGGTGCCCAAATAAAAACTAACCATCATAGTTACTGTGCTAAATAGTGATGGGTCTTTCAATCTTTCCTCCAAGTTGGCTAGTATAGGTTATATTATTGTAATCACTACTAGATTCATTATTGTTATTGATGAAATTTTGTCTAGATTTTCTCTCCTAGTATTGTTGAATAGTTATTTTTTATTATCTCTCGAGAATTATTCAGAAACGCTATTAAGTCATTTGGATCAATAGAAAAGCTCACATATTAATCAACTTGGTGCTCGTAGAAGTTCTCCTAGAATAGGGTTGTTATCTTCCTACAAACTTTTATTCAAACATGTTACTTGACATATTTTAAGTTGAATAAATAATTTATGTTTTACTTATTAATAAAAAGGCAAAACATAGCTTGAACTACTTCGCTCCCTGTAATATGGGTGATTCACCCCTGAACATAACCTTCAAAATTTTCAGGTGTGATTCCATCGAAAAGAAGAAATACTTATCATGGGTGATTCACCCCTTCATGGTAGCGGAACTCCCATCGTTACCGTTAACTCACGTACCAAATAAGTTGGTCGTATGCCATTTTAAATGCACGCTTTAATAGACCCACAAGGCTTCCGCAGGCAAAACAAAAATGTATACTGGGTTCTGCCTGCCCAATTATTTCTTTGCGCGCATTTCCTTCCAACAGAAAGCTAGTCATATACCCACTTGGTAGTCTCATAGCTTCTTCACCCATCACCAGGGACTTTTGAGAGCCGAGACATCGTCTTCTGAGACTTTTGCTTCCAAGAAATGACGAAGCCGTCCCTTCCCCATCCTTTCCCACCCTAATTTCCACCGGCTGCAGGCCCGAAATAGTGGCTGTGGGGATCCAAGCGTAGCAGTGGAGCGTACTGTGCGAGCTGACAGCTGCTTTAAGGGAAAGCTGAACAACCTAAACTCACCATCTAAATGGCAAATGCCCGGCCATCACCACCACCGATATCGCCCAAGAGAACAGTGGAAAGGAATTAGAACGAAACGAGAAAAGCACTGAGATCTGAGCCGAGCATTTACGAGCTGAGGGTTGAAGACTTGGACGGACGGAGGACGGACGGGGGGAGGACAGCGGAGACACGTGACGGGCGAGACGGCCTTTTGTGCCGTCCTGAGCCGGGCGACGATCGCGAGACCCTCTTCGCACTGCTTACGTGGCGGCATCATGAGCCGCGTGATGTACGGTAGCCTACGGTGGACGGCCGACGAGGTGGGTTTTCCTGTCTCGACCCGTGTCGGGAACAGGTTTCTGGTCCTGTGAAGATGCGGATCGCGCATGTTTCTTGTGGACCCCGCGCGGTTCGCAAGCAGTGAGTCGGTGTTTGCTGTCCAACCCTGTCGAAAGCCATCAGCTAGGTGTGGTCCCTTGCCAGGACGACACGGGTGCAGATCCTGTGTCTCGATCTAGCCACCCAACACGAAACGAACGTATAAAGATAGCAGCCCAGCGGAGCCCCTAGCCGATAACTAATAAAACAGAATCTCTCATGTTTGGTCTTTGGGACGCCACCGAGACAGCAACAGAAACAGCAAATCATGGGCGACGGAACTGACAACCTCGGTCGACGCTAAGTTGAGAATCTGAGCTCTTTCCCCAAATAATTTACTCCAATTACTGCCGATTCCCACAAAAAGAAAGACGTGGCTTCAATAGATCCTTTCCTTGTTTTGGTTCCAAATTTTCTTCCTCATATTTACTTTAATGAGGTCCAAACATAAGGACGGCGGATGGTGTTTTTCTGGGTCCATCATCCAACTGCTTGTATTCTTCTTCTTTTTCTAGGGTCGTCGTAGGGAAGAGAAAGAGGTGGACCTTGTCGTTCCCAGTCGCCATTATTTCCCCCTGAGAACAAAAAGAAGGTCTTGCTCTTGATCTTGCCATATCTTGTGAGATCCGGTAGATGTTATCCCTTTTTGTCCTTTAAGATCGCTGACATCGATCCATGTTTTAGTGAGGGGGGGAGAGGGAGGAGGAGAATCGCCGACCATCGTCATGGTGAGGGGTAAGACGGAGATGAAGCGGATAGAGAACGCGACGAGCCGGCAGGTGACATTCTCCAAGCGGAGGAACGGGCTGCTGAAGAAGGCCTTCGAGCTATCGGTGCTGTGCGACGCCGAGGTCGGACTCATCGTCTTCTCTCCCCGAGGGAAGCTCTACGAGTTCTCCAGTTCCAGGTGCCATTAACCTAATCACCGATCCCCACTCTCTCTTCACCTTTGATGCGTATTTAAGCCTTTTCTTTGTCGAGTTCATGGGTTTCTTGATGATTAATAAGCCACAGCATGAAACAAAAAGCCGCATAAATCTACTCTTGATCGCTGCTTTGTGCGTAGCAACGGCTGACCCCAAGTTCGTCGTCCTTTCCGACCGTTTCCCCCTCTTCAATAGGTTTCAGAATCTGAGGGTTGCTATATATATATATCTTCCAATGCAGCTTCACATTTCTTCATCCTCCCACTTTGATCATCCTAAAATATAGACCTTCTCTTTTATCCAGTACTGCACTTCTTCTCTGGAGACATGTCGAGCTTTCAATCTCGACATCTCTAGATTCTCACATATTTATGGTCTCCAAATTTGCCTAACAGTAGCGGAAGGAGGCCAATTTATGCCTTCCTTCCTATTAATAAAAATGGTAAAGTTTTTACTCGATTATCGTACGAACTTCTGTACGATTTCTTTACTATGGAGTGCAACAGGTTCATTGTGTTACCTTTGACAACAACGATATAAATTAACATACGGACAAATTAAATTTACATGGTAGTACAAGCCAGAAAGATTGCAAGAATCCAATAGTAAGATGGCATTATTGGAACAGATGCCTTGTACATGTAGATGCCCAAGAGAAACATTGGCACTTGTGTAAAGATTGGGAAAATAATCACAACCAAAAATGTCGCAGCCGAAGACTGGAGAAGTTATATTACTCTACAAGTACATGAGACTAATGCCACCATTTAATTCTTTGTTCATTCTAGTGTAGAAATAGTATGGTCAAATAATATTAATAATTGAAAGGTATGACATTAGAAGCACATACTTCATGCATGTCAGGAAGTTGATTCTGTAGGGCTACAGGTTTTTCTTATGATATGCCTGAAGCTAGTGATTAGAGAAACGAAAATTCACATGAATACATGCTTAAGTTTTACATCTTCCATTTGTTTCTTTTGTTTTCACATAGGATCTGTATATGTATGGGAAATTCAAGTCTGCAACAAAATTTGTTCACGTTATTGGCTTGGGCTATCTCTAACAAAGTCGAATATATTTAACCAATGGCATATACACTATATATACATATACAAGGTCTGTTGGAAATTAATAGCAATCATGGTAGAAAGTCACTTAAAACCCTCCACAATATCAGATGGTGAAAGCGGCAATCCTAATTAAATGATGTGATTCATGTTATTCACATGAATCATTTTGATTTGGTGCAGATAGCATTTAAACTGTCTGAATAGAACTTTAGAATGGATCTGTCTTTTTGTGCAAAGCATGTCATTTGGGTTCCTATATGCATCTAAAACCCATGGATTATATGATACTTTTTTTTTGGCTAGTGTAGTAATAAATCATTTGTGCTCCAATATATCTTCTTTTATCTCGATGCTGTTAAATGACTAATATGCATTTGCTATAATGCATGTAATAAGCGCTTATAAGTCACTGAAAAATACTATCCTTTGGAACCTTACCATGGTTCAAAATTTTGTAGATTATGTTTGTGTCGACATAAGCAAAAGTCGGAGAAACTAAAACAAGAGATGATAATTTTTTATATGTCGAAAATACTATGAATTATGTGCAAACTAGAAGCAAGTCATGAGCCCTACAGCAAAAATCTTGTTCTTATAGAACTACACATTGTTGTTGCATTTTGGACAAATTGATTTGATGTGTGCTTGTCGTTGCTAATACTCACTTCGTTTAAATAGTGTCTGATCTAGAAAAGTGCAATTCTAGCACGTTCAAGCATCTTCAAAACTTTCGATATAACGAGGCCGATTAGATTTGTTTAAGCTGAATTATGATAAAGCTCAATATGTCTCGAATCCATCTTGAGCTAAACTCATGATTATCTCAAGTACTTCCATTGTTGGAAACCTAATTACAATCCAAATATTTACACCATGATTACTAGTTAAGCAAGGAACTAAGGTTTTGCTGGTAGAAGGTTTGAGTTGAGGAGACATGGTGTAAAATAAAACGAAGAATTCTTATTGTTAGGAGAAAAACAAATCTCGTAATACTATATTCAAAGAAGCTAGAAATAATAAAATATTAATAAATAGAGATTTATATGATTCACACAAACTAAACTACATCCAAGTCGTCGTAGATCTTCGCTATAGATAAAAAAAATTACAAATATGAAAAGCCACTTAGTCCTCATCAACCTCTAACCCTCAACCACTTCGGCTTCTACTCAATGCACACTTAATAAGAGAGATCTTTTCTATTTATAGTGTGTGTACAGTAAGAAAAGAAAATCATATATAATCTACTAATCTAAACAGTCCTAACTAGTTATTAACAGCCCTTAATTTATAGCCATAAATCAAAAAAATAGTTATAAGCTCATTTACCAAAGTCAAAAGATGGCTGTTAATAACACTTTTGCTAAGTCAAAGATGACTTTTGATAATCTCCCATTTGAAAATTGATTTCAGTCACGCCTTGACACTTGATCAATACAACAGCTCAACATTTCTCTTACTTGTGTAGGCCAACCAAAGTTTAACATAACTTCAGTTTATTAATGGTCAGTGTCTTGGTTAGCGTATCAGTAGAGTTTTGATTTTCTTAAATCTTCTCAAGCTTAAGGGCTTTGTCTTCTAGCAGTGTCCAAATGCTTCATTTGGATATGCTTTATTCTAGCATGGGAATGACAAATTGTTTGTTAATTGAGCTATACTCTAGCTACCTAAATATATGACACTTTCCTTTTGTTTCTTATCAAGTTCTTCCCAGAAACATTGAAGCCAAACCATCTACTTACTAGCTTTGAAAGCAACAATTTTCTACAGTTGAGATGCCCATTGTTGTACCCTCAAGAGTATATACATACCTTGTAGTGCTCTTTTTATTGTCGATGTTTCCAACTAAGTCTTTATCAACAAAACCTTCTAATATCAATTCTCCACTTCTAAAATTTGTCATATGTATGGTACCTTATAGATATCTAAGGTTTTGACGACTTTTATCTTGCTAGGGTTATTCAGATACTTACTCACTAGTTCCTGTGCAATGTCTGATGTAGTATAAACCATATCATACATCAAACTTTTAATAACCAAGATATAAGAACTTTCTACACATATCCTCATTTCTTCTCAGTCTTTAAAGTTATTCTTTTAAAAGTTATTGCTTCCCTGTCTTTAGTAATCCTATTTCAAAAATATGCTTGGCAACTCCTAGATTGTCATTACAAATTTTTTTTATAATTTTCACTTTAAATTATTTATCTCTTATATGTCACACCCGTAATGAGCATATCATCTACATACAAAAGTAGAATAATAAAGTTATTATCAAACCACTTAATATAGTAATAATGATATGGTTGATATTCTATAAAATTGCTACTACTCATGAAGCTATCAAACTTCTTAAACTATTATCTCTGAGCTGGTTTCAGCCCATGCTAACTCTTTCTTAGCTTACACGCTATGCTTTGTTTGCTTGCAATCATGAAGTCTTATGGTTACTTTATATAAATTTCTTCCTCCAAATCACTATAAAGTAATGTTATCTTTACATTTAATTATTTAAGATGTAAATTCTCTATGGCTATAATTTTCAACACTAATATGATAGTTGTTAACTTCACTAAGGGAGAGAATATCATAGTGTAATTGATATCTTATTTCTATTGAAATCCTTCTACCACTAACCTTGTTTTGTATTGTTTGCTTCCACCATGTTCATTTTAATCCTATGAACCCACTTGTTATGCAAAGCTTTTTTTTCTTATAGATAGTTCAGCCAACTCCCACATCTAGTTCGACATGAGTCCATCTAATCTTTCATGGCAAAGTCCCATTCGATTGAATCTATAACCTGAATTACTTCATCATTTCACCGTTATTAGTCAATAACAAATAATACAAAGAAGGTGAATAATGTTATACTAGTATAGAAATTCTTGAGGAACACCTTAATTCTAGTACTTCTAGTATTGGAATGCATGATTTTTCTTAGGGAACTTCACCCATAGGACTCTATCGATCCTCTAACTGTACTTTCTTTTCAAAGATCTCCCCAAACTTAATATATTCATTTTTTTATGTTAGGTTTGGCATTAGTGCTGGTAGCTTCTGCATATAATCTGTTCTTGTTATTGCCTTATTATTAAGTATGTCATCCCTGCTTCGGATGATTTGTCGATTTTCATAGTCCCAAAACTGATAGCCAAACTCATCAGTGTCATAGCTAATAAAAGCACATTTTCTAGACTTTAGGTCAAGCTTGCTTCTTTCAAATGAATCAATATGCACATAAAAAATACAACCTAACACTCTTAAATGTGAAATGTTCACCTACTTGCCACTCCAAACTTCCTTTGATAATCTTTCACCTAGAGAAACTATGGGTCCATGATTGACAAGGTAAGTTGTTGTACTGACAACTTAAGCCCAAAACATCTTTGGTAAGCCTACATCTATTCTCATCATGCTTCTAGCACATTCATTCGAAGTTTTGTTATGCACTCTGCTATTCCATTTTGTTGGGTTTTCTAGGAATAGTTATTTCCAGTTTAACTCCACTAGTTGCATAAATTTCTTTAAGCCTATGTTCTCTATACTTCCTCCTTTGTCAAACTTGAGTCGCTTTACCCTCCAAACTTGTTTCACACTATATTAGCATTTTCAATTTCTTGAAAACAATATAAACTCTATATTTTTTTTTCAAAAAATAAACTAATACCTTTCTGATAGAGTCATCAATGAAGGTGACATAGCATAATGAGCTTCCTGAGATATGATTCTTGTGATGATCCCCATACATCTATATAAACCAACTCTAACTTTCCTGCTTTAGGTGGCCTACCAATTTTTGAGAAACTAGCCCTTTTTTTATACTGAAAATATAGTCCTCACATAGACCAATGTCTATTGATTTCAAATATTAAAGCTTCCCCGTTGATATACCAGAACTTCAAATATTTTGGTGCCAAAGTTTGGATAACTCCTCTGACCCTACCATTGCCAACTACAATGTGATCTTTTCTTTCATCTTAGACATAATATAAAGAGTCCCATCTTTATTACTTGGGCTAACACCAAGCTCCCTTCGTTATCTTCCATACACTACTCGAGAAGGTTGTGCAATTTCAAAGTTCTATGGAAATAAAGTTCTAATTTAAAAGTTTTAAATAGTGCTTTCGAAATAAAGTTCCAATTTGAAAGTTCGATAAAAAAATACATATCAAAAAATACATTTAACTTAGAATGTGAGTAAGGATAGTTAGCAATTAAATCAATTAGTAATAGTGGTTTGATCATCTCGACTTACGTACACTCATGATTCTTCTTCCCTCGAGGTGATCGACTTTCACTATCGATCTTTTTTTTCAATGGACGAAGATCAAATACCATTCTTATAACTTTTTCTCCTTTTCATAGGTTTACGATATAACCTTCTTACATTTCTTTTACAAGAAGATCTCACACTTCCCTTAGAATAATTTCTAAACTCAAGGAGGAAGAGACTTAACACATTTCAAGAGAGTTTACACACTTAAAATCATAAGTTTTCATGCTTTCACCAAGCAAGCATGGTGGGGCTATTTATAGACCCCAAATGACTTCAAAAATAAAGTCAAAATTTTAAATCTCTAGATTTTTGGGGTACTGGCGATACTACCGCTTGTGTTGAACAGTACTACCGCTTGATAAAGCCTAGGATCCAAGGCTCTTGTGGTACCACTGCTTGCTTGGATGGTACTACCGCTTGACAGTCATGAGAGATCAATTTGATGATGGGGTATATAAGTCATGAATACATAAACAACGAGAAATTAAGATAATGATTCATTTGAATGAATAAAAAAAAATCATATGAGAAGAATTTATGTATTTGAATGATTCAACATGCCTAATTCTCTTCTAATAAAATTGAATTATTTCTCATTTAATGATTTAGTAAAAATATATACTAATTAATATTTTGTGTCAATGAAATCCAAATATATATCATGATGATTAACATAATCCCTAATAAAATAATGTCTAATATCAATGTGTTTAGTCATAGAGTGTTGAATAGGGTTCTTTGTTAAACAAATTGTACTAGTATTATCATATTTTATATGGATATTTTTCAAGTAAAGTTCATAATCTTCTAACGTATTCTTCATCTAAATTACTTGTGCACAACATGCACGTACCGCTACATATTCAGCCTTGATTGTAGATAATGCAATAGAATTATATTTCTAAGAAGATCAAGAAACAAGTGCATGACCTAGAAATTGACATGTTCTAGAGATACTTTTTCTATCTATTCTGCTTCCTACAAATTCAATATTAGCATATACAATCAAATCAAAATTTTCAGATTTTGGATATCATAATCCTAGATTAGAAGTTCCTTTTAAGTATTTAAAAATTATTTTAACTACTTTATAATGAAATTGTTTAGGATTGAATTGAAATCTTGCACAAAGCCCAATACTAAACATTATATTATGTCTAGTTGTAGTAAGATATAGTAGGCTACCTCATACCTTTACAAGTCTTTTGATCAAAGCATTCTCCTTAATTGTTCATGTTTAATTTGGTAGAAATTCTCATCGGTGTATTAATAGCCTTAGCACCATCCATGTGAAACTATTTTGGTAAATCCAAAGTATATTTAATTTAACTAATAAAAGTTTCATCACTTAATTACTTAATTTGCAATCCTAAGAAAAATATCAATTCACCCATTAAACTCATTTCAAATTCTTGACTCATACTTTTGGTAAATGATTCACATAAAGATTCATTTGTAGAACTAAAAATAATATCATCAATATAAATTTGAATTATAAGAAAATTATTTTTAAAATATTTAATAAATAATATGGTATCAACCTTTTAAAAAAAAAATAAATAAGAAAAGAACTAAGCCTTTCATACCAAGCCCTAGGGGTTTGCTTCAACCCATAGAGAGTCATAGATAACTTATAAACATGGTTTGAAAAAAGAACATTTTCAAATCCGAGTGGTTGTTCAACAAAAACTTCTTTCGAAATAAAACCATTAAGAAAAGTACTTTTGACATCCATTTGAAATAACTTAAAATTTTTAAAACATGTATAGACAAAGAGTATTATTATGGTTTCAAGTCTTGCCATAGGAGTGAAGGTTTCTTTATAGTCTATACCTTCTTCTTGGTTAAAACCTTTGACCATTAATTTAGTCTTGTTTTGAACCACGATACCTTATTCCTAAAGCCTTACTGTTAAGGGGAGTAGAAAGTGGAATAGCTTCCTTTCTATGATAATAAAAGAGGGAGTGTCCAAACCTTATTTCTTTCAAATCAATTTAATTCTTCCTGCATTAAAAAAACCTATGAGTCATCTTTGAGAGCATTATCAATGTATTTAGGTTCAATTTAAGATAAAAAAGTAGTATTTACATAAAAAAATTTTAAATGAAAAATAAGTATGAACACCTTTTGATGTATCTCCATGATTAGCTCCTTAGGATATACATCTACATATTTCTATTCCTTGGGTAAAGATTCTTTGAAAGTAAATGTATCCAAGTTACTTTAGAAAGAAGAATTCTCATTCATATTCAATATATCAAATTTAAAATTATTATCAAAATTATTTTTCTTAAATTCGGGAGACTCATTAAAAACAATATGGATAGATTCCTCAATAACTAAAGTTCTTTTATTGAAAACTCGATAAACTTTAGAAACTGAGGAATATCTAAAAAAAATGCATTCATCATATTTTGCATCAAATATTTTGAAGGCATCCTTTTCATTTAAAATAAAATATTTATAATCAAACATTTTAAAATATGAAATGTTGGGTCTTTTATTAATCTACAATTCATAAGGAGTTTTAGATAGTAGTAGTCTTATAAGAACCCTGTTCATGACATAGTATGTCATGTTAACGGTTTCGGCCTCAAAATATTTGGGTAAGCTATGTTCATTAAGCATAGTTCATGACATAGCATGTCGTGTTAACGGCTTCGGCCTCAAAATATTCGGGTAGGCTATGTTCATTAAGCATAGTTCTTACCAACCCTTATAAACTCCTATTCTTTCTCTCAACAACTCTATTTTTTTGTGAATTTCTTGAAGTAGAGAAATTATGGTCAGACCTATTTGAATCATAAAATTCTTGAAAATCATGATTTTTAAATTCACCATCATGATCACTACGAATAGAAGAAATCATAAAACATTTTTTATTTTGAACTTATTTATAAAACTTTATAAAATATTTAAAATAATCACTTTTATGTGCCAAGAAGTATGTTCAAGTATATCTACTATAATCATCAATAATCATAAAATCATATTTACTACCTCCTAGGCTTATAATATCAAAATAAATCCATATGAATTAATTATAATGGTCTAGAGGTACTCATTAGATTTTTAAGGTTAAAACTACTCTTTATTTGTTTACCTAGTTAGCATGCATCACAAACTTTAACTTTGACAAATTTAATTCTTAGCATTCCTCTTATATGCTCTTTAGTTGCAATTTGTAAGATCAATTTCATACTTGTATGACCTAATCACTTATGCCAAAGCCATGCATTATCGTTTAAAACCAAAAAATAAGTTTCATCATGAAAATCATCAAAATCAATAGTATACACATTATCGCTTCTTAAGAAAATCATAGATTTATTTTTATGTGGTATCTTTATCATGTAAGCATTAGATTCAAATTTAATATTATATCTGTTATCATACAATTGACTAATACTTAGTAAGTTATGTTTTAAGCCATCTACTAATATGATATCTTTAATCAAAAGATTTGATTTGTTACCTATATTTCCTTTGTCGACAATTTTTTCTTTGTTGTTGTCTCCGAAGGTGACATATCCTCCGTCTTGGCTAGTGAGCTTTAAGAAATATATTGGATCTTCAGTCATGTGCTTTAAGCATCCACTATCAAGATATTATTTATTGCTCCTAGTTTTCAATTGGAGACATATCTATAAGAAAGAGGGGTTTGCTTTAGGTACATATTTAACTTTGGGTCATTTATGGTTAGATATACCTTTCTTGACTTTTGGCATTAAATCATTTATGATTCCTTTAGGAACCTAAACTAATTTATGAGAGCTATATTTTTTTAAATGAATATGTATAAGCATAATGGTCATATCTTTCACAAAAATTACATTTAACTTTAGGGGGAATATGTAATGCGGGTCCTTTTACAAATATAGTTGGCTTTTTTTAGTGTTATTACTCACAAAGTAAGAAGCAGGTTTCATAATTTGTTTTTAATTTTAATTTTTTTAATATTTGTTGTAATTACATGTTTTCCTTTTTGAATGAGTCTAACTCTTCACATTTAGTGTAAGATGTTAACAAACAATTGTCATACTCATTTTTTAATTTATCAAATTTACTAGAGAGAGATACACGATCCCTTTTTAGCAATTTATATTTCTTACCAATTATTTTAAGTTCATTATATAAATCCAAAAATACATCAAGTAATTCATCATAAGATAAGTATTAGGATCGTAAAGGCACTAAGAGGGAGGGGGTGAATTAGTACTTTAAAAAATTTTTGATTTGAAAGTTCGATCAATGAATTTGTATCGAAAATGTGATTGGCAAAAAGTGCAAGTAAGGATTGCTTAGTAAGTAAATCAGTATGTAATAGTAAATCAAAGCAAAAGAAGAAATGCAAACTAATATATAGTGGTTCGGTCGTCCCGACCTACATCCACTCTTGATTCCTCATCCTTTGAGACCATCGGTTTTCACTACTGATTTTCTGTCAATGGAAAAAGATCAACTACCCTTGTTATAACTTTTTCTCCTTTTCATAGGTTGGAGAGAACCCTTGCACCCCTCTTTTATAATAGAACTCTCACCTCCCTTAGAATAACTTCTAGACTCAAGGAGGAAGAGACTCAACACTTTTCAAGAGTTTACAACACTTTAATATCACAAGCTTTTCATACTCTTGCAAGCAAGTATGAGAGGGGTATTTATAGGCCCCAAATGACTTTAGAAATATAGTAAAAAATTTAAATCCCTGGGTTTTTGAGGTACTAATGGTACCATCGCTTGCATTGGGCGATACCACCACTTGCATTGGACGTACCACTACTTGCCACCCTGAACACTAGTAGTACCACCACCTGTCTGGGCAATACCACCACTTGACAGAGCTTGGGCGACTGTATTCTGGTAGTACAATTATCAGTCTAGGCAGTACCACCGATTGACACTGGGCGGTGCCATCGTTGACACCCTAACGGTACCATCGTCGAGTTTTCCTAAGAAATATATTTTGTACTTTCCAGCTCACAAGTAGTTCCACCGCTTGGCTTAGTTGTGCCACCGCCTGGCCCAACCTCAGGTCATTGAACTGGCCTTCTAATAGGCCCAATTCAACCCTAATTTAGGCTTGATTAGCTCCTAATCAAGTTAGCATAATGACACCCAAAACCAACTTAATTATATACTTAAACTACTTCGATCATGACACAATGATTATAATCATGAAGCCTACATTATTTGACATGTCATTAGTTCATTCAGCACTTTGTCTGAACTTCCGATGCATCATCCTTTCCTTTGACGTATTACCCAATCTATTGGCATGTTGACCTCCTGCAACATCCGATCTTCTTGGTGCAATGCCCGATCCTTTTGGCCCGTTGCCCGATCTTTGATATGATGGACTTCGGCCCAATGTCTGATTCTCTTGCTTCAATCGATATGTCTTTTCATGATTGAAGTTTATCTTATGTCACTTTTCTCAAATGCTCATTAGTTCATAGACTCATCAATTGATTTCATCATCAAAATTCAAGATTCAACAATCTCCCCCTTTTTGATGATGACAACCAATTGATGATGAAGTTTTAACTAAATCCCCTTGTTTGTATTCTATTTTGAAATAAACTTGAATTCAGAAACTTTTAACCTTTGAATTTAATTCAAAATAATTTTAATGATAGTGACTTTCTTTGTAAAGGTCATATGTAACACATCATAATTAAAATATCATTACATGCATCATAATATCAAATCATGAGTTAAGATATCATTGCATGTATAATTCCAAAACATCAAATTTCAAATTATCATAACTTCTCCCCTTTTGTCATCAACAAAAAGGAGAAAAGTGTAAGTTTTTACTTCTCTTTGAAACGTGCAAGCTAGTAAGTTTTTTTTTTTTTTTTTATGTGTAAGCTAGCAAGTTTTTACTTCTCTTTAAGATGTGCAAGCTAGCACTTCTCTCTCTCTCTCCTTTGTCATTATCAAAAGAATGGAAGGATACAATTGTACAAAACTTACATCAATGTTCCAATCATAATATAAAAGAAATTAATATTAAAAAATTCATGCATTTGAAAGATTCAACATGCCTAATTCTCTACTAATAAAATCAAATTATTCCTTATTCAATGATTTAGTAAAAATATTTACTAATTGATGTTTTGTGTTAATGAAATATAAAGATATATCATAATAATTAATATGATCCCTAATAAAATGATGTCTAATATCAATATGTTTAGTCCTAGAGTATTGAATGGGGTTCTTTGTTAAACAAATTACACTAGTTTTATCATATTTTATAGGGATATTTTTTAAGTAAAGTCCATAGTCTTCTAAAATGTTTTTTATCCATATTACTTGTGCTCAACATGCACCTACCACTATATGTTCAGCCTCGGTTGTATATAATGTAATAGAATTTTGTTTCTTGGAAGACCAAGAAACAAGTGCATAACCTAGAAGTTGATATATTCAAGAGATACTTTTTCTATCTAATCTACATCCTACAAAGTCAGCATCAACATAAGCAATCAAATCAAAAATTTAAAATTTTAGATACCATAATCCTATATTAGAAGTTCTTTTTAAGTATTTAATTTTTTTTAATTATTTTATAATGAGATTGTTTATGACTGGATTAAAATCTTACACAAAACTCAATACTAAACATTATATTAGGTCTAGTTGCAGTAAGATATAGTAAGTTACCTGTCTACCTCTATAAATCTTTTGATTAAAGCATTCTCCTTCATTATCCATATATAATTTAGTAGAAGTGGTGGTGTGTTAATGGCCTTAGCACTATCCAAGTGAAATCATTTTAGTAGATCCAAAGTATACTTAATTTGACTAATAAAAGTTCTATCACTTAGTTGTTTAATTTACAATCCTATCCTATGAAAAATGTCAATTCATCCATTAAACTAGTTTCAAATTCTTGGCTCATACTTTTAGTAAATGATTCACATAAAGATTCATTTGTAGAACTAAAAATAATATCATCAACATAAATTTGAATAATAAAAAAATTATTCTAAAAATATTTAATAAATAATGTGGTATCCACTTTATCTCTCAAAAAATTATTTTGAATAAGAAAATAACTAAGCCTCTTATACCAAGCCCTTGGGGCTTACTTCAACCTATAGAAAGTCTTAGATAAGTTATAAACATGGTTTGGAAAAAGTACATTATCAAATCCGACTGGTTGCTCAACATAAACTTCTTCAGAAATAAAATTATTAAGAAAAGTACTTTTGACATCTATTTGAAATAACTTTAAATTTTTAAAACATGTATAGGTAAGGAGTATCCTTATGGCTTCAAGTCTGACCACAAGAGTAAAGATTTCTTCATAGTCGATAATTTCTTCTTGGATGAAACCTTTGGCCACTAATATAGCATTGTTTCGAACAATGATACCTTGTTCATCTTACTTATTCGTAAAAACTCATTTAATGTCAATTATAAGATGATCACTAGGTCTAGGAACAAGTGTCCAAACCTTATTTTTCTTAAATTAATTTATTTTTTATGTATTGTAAAAATCCATGAGCCATCTTTGAGAGCATTGTCAATACATTTAGGCTCAGTTTGAGACAAAAATATAGAATTTACATAATTTTTTTTAAATGAATGATAAGTTTGAATACATTTTGATGTATCTCCAATGATTAGCACCTTAGAATATGAATCTATATACTTTCATTTCTTGAGTAATGATTCTTTGGAAGTAGATGCATCCAAGTTACTTGAGAGAGGAGAATTCTAATTCAAATTCAATGTATCAAATTCAAAATCATCATCAAAATTATTTTTCTTAAATTTGATAAAATTATTAACAACAATATGGATAGATTCTTTAATAACTAAAGTTCTTTTATTGAAAACTCGATAAGCTTTAGAAATATAAGAATATCCAAGAAAAATACCTTCATCGAATTTTACATCAAATTTTTCTAAGGCATCCATTTCATTTAAAATAAAACATTTACAATAAAAAACTCTAAAATATAAAATACTTGGTCTTTTATTATTCCATAATTCATAAGGAGTTTTAGATAATAGTGATCTTATGAGAACATTATTCATGACATAGCATGCTGTGTTAATGGCTTCGACCCAAAAATATTTAGGTAGGCTATATTCATTAAGCATGGTCCTTGTCATCCCTTGTAAACTCTTATTTTTTTCTCTTAACAACTTTATTTTGTTATGGATTTCTTAGAGTAGAGAAATTATGGTCACACCCATTTGAATCATAAAATTTTTGAAAATCATGATTTTTAAATTTACCACTATGATCACTACGATTAGAAAAAATCATAAAATCTGTTTTATTTTGAACTTATTTGTAAAACTTCGTAAAACATTTAAAACAATCACTTTTATGTGCCAAGAAGTATATCCAAATATATATGCTAATATAATCAACAATCACAAAAGTATATTTACTACCTCCTATGACATCAATTAATCTAAATAAATCCATATGAATTAATTATAGCGATATAGAGGTACTTACTTAATTTTTAGGTTTAAAGCTAATTTTTATTTGTTTAACTGGTTGGAATGCATCACAAACCTTATCTTTGACAAATTTAATTCTAGGTATTCCTCTTACAAGTTCTTTAGTTATAATTTGTGAGATAAATTTCATGCTTGCATGACCTAATCTCCTATGCCAAAGCCATGCATCATCATTTAAAATCGAAAAATAAGTTTTATCATAAAAATTATTAAGATTAATAGTATACATATTATTACTCCTTAAGATAATTATAGATTTATTTTTATGTATTATCTCTATAATGTAAGTATTAAATTTAAATTTAATGTTATATCCCTCATCACACAGTTGACTAATGCTTAGTAAGTTATGTTTTAAATCATCTACTAATAAAACATCTTCAATCAAGAGGTTTAATTTGTTACTTATATTTCCTTTGCTAATAATTTTTCCTTTGTTATTATCTCTGAAGGTGTCATATCCTTCGTCTTGGCTAGTGAGCTTAGAGAAATGTGTTGGATCTCCCGACATGTGTCTTAAGCATCCACTATCAAGATACTATCTTTTGCTCCTAGTTTTCAATTATAGATATATCTACAAAAAAAAAAAGGTTTGTTTTAGGTACTCATTTAACTTTGAGTCCCTCATGATTAGATCTACCTATCTTAACTTTTGACATTAAATCATTTATGGATCCTTTAGGAATCCAAACTAATTTATGTGAATTATATTTTTTAAATAAATATTTATAAGCATACTAACTATATCTACCACAAAAATTATATTTAACTTTACGAGAAATATGTAATGTGGGTCTTTTAACAAATATAGTTGGCTTTTGTTGAGTGTTACTACTCACAAAATCGATTCTTTCCTTTCTATGTACATAACATTTGTTAGCAAGAATCATGTTTAATGAATTGTTTCTAATTTTAATTTTTTAATATTTATTATAATAACATATTTTCTTTTTTAAATGAGTTTAATTCTTTATATTTAATGCAAGATGTTAACATGCAATTGTCATACTCATTTTTAAATTTATCAAATTCACTAGAGAGAGAAATATGATCCTTTTTTAGTAATTTATATTTCTCACTAATTATTTTAAGTTAATCATACAAATCATGAAATGTATCAAGTAATTCATTATAAGGTAAAGACGTTTCAGTTGAGTCACATACCTCATTGCTGAAAGCTATCAATACATAGTTCATTGGTTTGCTCTTCATTGGCCACCTCATCTTCATTAGTTTGCTCTTCATTTTCTGACGCACTTGATTCATCTCAAGTTGTCTTGAGTGCTTTCTTCTTCTTTTTTACTATCAGCTTCTTCTTCAGTTATGGATATTTATTTTTGAAGTGTCTTGGCTTTTTACATTCATAACAAATGATTATGTTCTTTTTTAGTTCGTTTTTATTTTTAGAGTCTTGTTTTATAGGATTTATTTTGTTTTTTTTATAAACATTTTAAATTTTCTTGTGATGAGTGTCAAGTCATCATCATCGCTTGAGTTTTCGCTCGAGCCGTCTTCTTTAGTTCTAAGTGCAATATCCTTCTTATTCTTTGGAAGGTTGTCCTCATATTCGTCATGTGTCTTGCAAGACATTTCATAGGTCATTAATAATCCTATGAGTTCTTCAAGATGAAAGTTGTTTAAGTCCTTTACTTCTTGAATTACAATTACCTTTGAATCCCAACTTTTTAGAATGGATCTTAAAATTTTATTAACTAGTTCAAGATTAGTATAACATTTACCAAGAGCTTTCATACCATTAACAACATCCGTAAAACAGCTATACATGTTACCAATGGTTTCACTTGGTTTCATTCTAAATAATTCATAACTATATACCAAAAAATTAATCTTAGATTCTTTTACTCTATGAATACCTTTATGAGTAACTTCAAGTGTGTGTCAAATATCATGTGTAATTTTGCATATAGAAACATGATTAAACTTATTTTTGTCTAAAGCACAAAATAAAGCATTCACCATTTAAAAAAAATATTTTTTTTCTCTAGATTATTACATTCATTCATTAGTCTATAAAATTTTTGAAAACCACATTCAATAATATTTCACAAATCAAAATCCATAAAAATCAAGAAAATCTATATTCATGTCTTCCAATAAGTGTAGTTTGTCCCACTAAACATAGGAGGACGAATGATAGAGTAACCCTCTTGATTGCCAAAGAAATTATTTTAGTCTCTTTTAGGTGTTAAACCAACTAAGAAAACTTAGCTTTGATACTAATTGTTAGGATCGTAAAGGCACTAGGAGGAAGAGGTAAATTAGTGCTTTCAAAAAATTTGGATTTGAAAGCTCGATCAATGAACTCGTATAAAAAATGTGATTGGAAAAAAGTATGAGTAAAGATTGCTTAATAATTAAATCAGTATACAATAGTAAATTAAGACAAAAGAAAAAATGTAAACTGATTTACAATGGTTCGGTTGTCCCAACCTATGTTCACTCTCGATTCCTCTTCCTTCAAAGTCATTAGCTTTGACTACCAATCTTCTTTCAATAGGTGAATATCAACTACCCTTGTTATAATTCTTTCTCTTTTTTATAGGTTTAAGAGAGAAACCTTATACCCCTCTTTTATAAAAGAACTCTTACCTCCCTTAGAATAACTTCTAGAATCAAGGAGAAATAAACTCAATACTTTTCAAGAGTTTACAACACTTTAATATCATAAACTTTTTCTACTCTTGCAAGCAAGTATGAGAGGGGTATTTATAGGCTCTAAATAACTTCAGAAATAGAGCCAAAAATTTAAATCCTCGAGTTTTCGGGGTACTAGCGATACCACCGCCTACATTAGGTGATACCACTGCCTAACATAGTCTAGGAGATTGTGTTCTTACGGTACCATCACTAGTTTGGGTGGTACCATCGTTTGACCTTAGGCGGTACTACCGCTGACCCTGGCAGTATCATCACCTGGTTTTTCAAAGAAATACATTTCATACTTTTCAACTCATAGGTGGTTCCACCGTTTGACCTAGTGGTGCTACTACCTAGCCCATTCTCAAGTCATTGAATTGGCCTTCTAATAGGCCCAATTCAACCTTGATTTAGGCCCAATGGGTTCCTAATTAAGTTGACATGATTACACCTAAAATCAACTCAATTAGACACTTAAACTATTTCGATCAAGATAAAATGATTACAAAGATGAAGCTTATGTTGTCCGTGTTAGGATCGGAGCGGCAATAAGAGGGGGGGTGAATTAGTGCAGCGGATTAAAACTTGTAAGTTCGAAAATGATTCCGTAAAATGTAAGGAGATTTTGCTTTGATTGTAACTTGAGTAAAGTAAAAAACCGGAAACGATTGCAGAAAGGTAAGTAATCACATATTCAATGAACACGCCAATTTAAAGTGGTTCGGTCAAATGACCTACATCCATTTGCGAAGCCTTCTTCAATAAGGCTCCCAACTTCCACTAGCAAATCACTTTGAAAGGGAAGGACTAATACCCCTCTTACAACTTTTACAAGTGGTTCACACTCTTACATTTTTTTCAACAAGAAGGAAGGAGGTGAACACTCAAGCAATTTGAAAACAAGACTTGCTAAGTCTTTGCTAAGGCTCTTATCTCAAACTATTGCTTTGCAAAAGTTGTATTCTCTGCTGAGAATTGAGGGATCTTTATAGGCCCCAAGAGGATTCAAATTTGGGCTCCAAATTTTGAATTTTCTTGGGTTTCCGAGGCTGGCGGTGCCACCACCTGTTAGTGTCTGCCACTGACAGTGTACTGGCGGTGCCACCGCTTGTCGGTGGTTGTGCCACCGCCTGATCTCGGGTGCTGGGCGGTGCCACCGCCTGACCCTTCGGGCTCTGGGCGGTGCCACCGCCCAGTCCGACGGTTCCACCGCTTGTCCTTACTGATCTTTGGTTGGGCTTCAAGTCCGTCCCAAACCAGGTCACTTTTGGGCCCAGTTGGCCCCTAACCAGGATATAGGATTATCCTTTAATCCTAACCCTAATTACATGTGAACTACGTAACATAATCCTAAGTAAGTTTTTAACCGACAAACGTCGAGTCTTGTTCCGGCGATCTTCCGACGGACTTCCGATATGCCCTCGGGTTTCTTCCGGCGGACTCCTAGCAGGCTCTCGATCTTGTGACGAATTCAACGAGTAGCCGAGCCTTCTTGGTGATCTCTGTGAACCTCTGATAATCTCTTCGATGGACTTCCAAAAGTTCCGACAAGTCTCCGATTTTATCTTGGTTGGTTCCGACAGCATTTCCGACGAATCTTCGGACTCTCAAATGTCCATCGAACTTCACTCCGGTATCCTTGCTTTATGTTTTTAGGCTATCATAGTTAATCCTGCACACTTAACTTCAATAATATGGATTAGATCAATTAACCCATCAATTGATTTCATCATCAAAATCCGAGATTCAACAGTTCGGCATGTCATTAGTTCATCCGGCACTTCGTCAGAACTTCCTGTGCATCGTCCTTTCCTTCGGCTTATTTTCTGATCCATCGACATGTTCACCTCTTGCAACATCTAATTTTCTTGGTGCAATGCCCGATCCTTTTGGCCCGATGCTTGATCTCTGACATAATAAACTCCGGCCCAATGTCTGATTCTCCTACATCAATCGATATATCTTTCCATGATCGAAGTTTATCCTGCATCACTTTTCTGAAATGTTCATTAGTTCATAGATTCATCAATTGATTTCATCATCAAAATTTCGGATTCAACAATAAGGAGATTTCAGGTGAGTCACATACCTCGTCGTTGAAAGCTATCACTGCGTAGTTTGCCACTTCGTCTTCATTGGTTTGCTATTCATCTTATGATGCACTTGATTCATCCTATGTTACCTTGAATGCTTTCTTATTCTTTGACAGCTTCTTCTTTAATTGTGGATACTCATTTTTAAAGGGCCATAGTTTTTTTCATTCATAATAAATTATTACATCATTTTTAAGTTTATTTTTATTCTTAGATTCTCGTTTTGTAGGATTACTCTTATTCTTTTTCATAAACTTTTTAAATCTCCTTGTAAAGAGTGTTATGTCATCATCATCACTTTAGCTTTCACTCGAGTGGTATTCTTTGGTTCTAAGTGCAATATCCTTCTTATTCTTTAGAAGGTTTTTCTCATGTTCGTCATGTACCTTGCAAGTCATTTCATAGGTCATTAATGATCCTATGAGTTCTTCAAGAGAAAAGTTGTTTAAGTCCTTTGCTTCTCGAATTATAGTTATTTTTGGATCCTAACTTTTTAGAAAAGATCTTTAAATTCTATTAACTAGTTCAAGATTAGTATAATATTTACCAAAAGCTTTCAAACCATTGATAACATCCATAAAATGGGTATACATATTACCAATGGTTTTGCTTGACTTAATTCTAAATAATTCATAAATATGTACTAAAAGATCAATCTTATATTCTTTTACTCTATTTGTGCCTTTATGAGTAATTTCAAGTGTGTGTCAAATATCATATGTAATTTCATATATAGAAGCATAATTAAACTCATTTTTGTCTAAAGCACAAAATAAAATATTCATAGCTTTAGCATTAAAAGAAAATATTTTCTTCTCAAGATTATTCCATTCATTTATTGGTTTAGAGGATTTTTGAAAACCAAACTCAATAACGTTCCATAAATCAAAATCCATAAAAAGTAAAAAAATCTGCATTCGTGTTTTCCAATACATATAGTCCGTCCCATTAAATATAGGAGGACGAGTGATAGAGTATCACTCGTGACCCTCTTGATTACTAAAAAAAGTTATTTAATCTCTCTTGGGTGCTAAACCAACTAAGAGAACCAGACTCTTATACCAATTGTTAGGATCGTAAAGGCACTAAGAGAGGGGGTGAATTAGTGCTTTCAAAATAAAGTTTCGATTTGAAAGTTCAATCAAAAAATACGTATCGGAAATGCATTTAGCTTAGAATGTGAGCAAGAGTAGTGGGCAATTAAATCAGTTAGTAATAGCAAGGAAAAGCATAAAGAGAAATGCAAACCACATTTATAGTGGTTCGGTCCTCTTGACCTACATCCACTCTCGATTCCTCTTCCCTCGAGGCCACCGGTTTTCACTATCGATCTTCTTTTCATTAGGCGAAGATCAACTACTCTTATTACAACTCTTTCTCCCTCATACAGGCTTAGGAGAGAACATTCACGCCTCTCTTTTATAAGAAGACCTCACACCTCCCTTAGAATGACTTCTAAACTCAAGGCGAAATAGACTTAACAATTTTTAAGAGAGTTTACACACTTAAAATTATAAGATTTTGTACTTTCACCAAGCAACCATAAGTGGGATATTTATAGACCCTAAATGACTTCAAAAAGGAGCCAAAAATTTAAATCCTCCTATTTTTATGGTACTAGCAGTACTACCGCTTATGCTAGGCGGTACTACCACTTGACAAAGCTTGCGAACCAAGGCTCTAGTGGTACTACCACCTGATAAAGCCTACAAACCAGGGCTCTAGCGGTACCATCGCCTGCTTGGGCGCTACTACTGCCTCACAGTCTAGCAATACTATCGCCTAATAGCCTGAGAACCCGGGCACTGGTGGTACCACCGCTTGCTTGGGTGGTACTACTGCCTAGCCCAACTATAGGTTATTGAATTGACCTTTCAACAGGCCTAATTCAGTCTTTGTTTAGACCCAATGGGCTTCTAATCAAATTGGCATGGTTACACCCCAAAACTAACTCAATTAGACTCTAAACTACCTTGATCGAGACTTAATAATTACAGTCATGAAGCTTACATTGTCTAGCATGTCATATGTTCATCCGGCACTTCGTCCGAACCTCCGACGCAGCATCCTTTCATTCAGCGTATTACTCGATCCATCAGTATGTTGACCTCTCATAATATCCGATCTTCTTGATGCAATGCTCGATCCTTCCGACCCAATGCTTGAACTCTGACATGATGCTCTTCGGCCCAACATCTGATTCTTCTACTTCAACGATTTACCTTTCCAAGTTTCTCCTATATCACTTATCTCAAATGCTTATTAGTTCATAAACTCATCAATTGATTTCATCATCAAAATTCGAGATTCAATAGCATTCTTTTCCTATCTTAACTTTTGAGATCCATGAAATCATGCTTTTATCTAGTACTTATTTAGAGATTAACTTCAATAATTTTGTATCATCATTCTTTATTATTTTATGGAGAGTAACTAAAAATCTTTATCATTTGTCACATTTTTAAAATCATTTAAGATAAGTTTTTTAAGATCTTCTAATCCAGAAAGAGTTCTCATCATAGAATGACTTCTTTCTTAACTAAAACTTGATCTACTATATGATCACAAAGAATATTTCAATGGATTTTATTTATATAAGAATTTATTACCGTCCTACAAAGATGAAAGTTTGTCAAATACATCACAAAAATGAAAGATTATTCTTCAAGTAAATATGAAAATATATATTCTTTAAATTTAAAAATTGTCATGATTGTTATGTTTTGATTTATGAAATGTTATTATATTTTTCTTATATTTTACTTTTTTTATTTGGTATTTATGAAAAAGAAAGAAAATAAAATGAAAGTGAAGTTGAGAGGACGAATGAATGCATCAGCTTTAACATTACGTGTCAATGATGTGAATGTAAGTCGGACCAATTGTCTCTCTTTTATCCGGGCATTAACATATCCCTCCGTTTCTATTAAAGAGATCCCTTAAATCTGGAGAGTGGATTTGTGTAGGGAAAGAGTGAATTGGAATTCAAATAGGTAGGGGTAGTGTTTTGTTTTTTTTTTTGGTTTTCATTACTTGGTTTGAAGTATCGATCTATTAGCTTTGTTGAGTTTGAATCGAGATCCAGAATGTTTAATTATAAATTTTATGATAATATATTTTAGTTCTTGTAAGTCAATTCAAGTTCTTTATTCATTTCTTATGCGGAACTGAGGTGGAATGTGTTACGATCTTCATTGCTTATTGGCATGAGGTCTTCATCAATGACCAATATAACTCAAAAAAATCAAAGTATAATATGATTCATGTGAAGCTTAGTCACCGATAGCTCGATGTTGTGATGTGGCATCACCTCTGGACACAAACCAATATAATCTAAAATCAAATTCTAGCATAATGTACATGAGATTCTAACCAATGGCGATTTCATATGATCGATATGCCCTCAAACCCTATGCACCATTGTTTTTTTCTATATATTTTTGTGCATGCAATGCAATGATGTTTCTGCAGTCGTGGTTGCAATCTTCTGCCCATATTTCTTTTCATTGTGCCATCCATATGCCGCATGGGAAGCTGATATGTTTCAATCTTGTCTTGGGGTTATGTAGCATGAAAAACACAATTGGACGTTATATGGAACATTCAATAGAAGACACCAGCACCACAACGTTGGACCAAGATACAGAGGTACACCACTTCTCCGTTTGTGACTTGGGAGGTTCCATCATCGCATTTGGCTATATGTTGCTTGATTTCTCTCTCTCTCTCTCACAAGTTTACTTTTCACTGTCTCAGTTGAATAATTGAGCAAATGCTAGTTGATAATGGAAACAAAACACTTAATTTTGCAAGGTCAAAAAATGGGTTTTTAAATATTAAATTTCTCCATAATTCTGTTCCACTGTTTGCATGCAATTAAATTCTGAGATTGGGGTTTGCATGAGTGTATGTAGCAACGGAAACGTGAAGCGGCAGTCTTGGCAAAGAAGATTGAAGCTCTTGAAGCCTCAAAACAGTGAGTTCTACTGTGACTGGCTTCTCATCTCATATTACTGAAATCATCAACTCTTACATGCATCATACTTTTGCCGCTGCAGGAAGCTCTTGGGTGAAGAACTAGAGTCATGCTCATCGTCAGAACTGCACGAACTAGAAGGCAAGATAGAACAAAGCTTGCGCAGCATCAGAGCAAGGAAGGCAAGTCATAGCTGAAACTTGTACTGCAACTTCTATCTATGTTATCGGTAGAAACCATATACTTTCATGCTTAATTACCTGTTGTGACCTTCAGTATCATTTACTAAAAGAGCAGATTGCAAAGCTCAAAGTGAAGGTAAGTTACTGAAAGCTCTGTGGTATTGCATGCACTTCTCAGAGCTTTAACTAATATATATCCTGAACTCACTTAATCCAGGAGAGTTCATTGGTGAAGGAGAATGCATTACTACATGAAAAGGTAGTAATAAGCATGGCTTTCATTGTTCGTTCAAAAATAACATTTGAGATGTTGACCTTTTTTTGATGTTTCAAGTGCAAGCTACTGCCTCAGATACCGTCAGCTGGTTCCAAGGAATTTCCACCACGAAGCACACTTGGGCAACAAACTGAAGTAGAGACGGAGCTGCGCATTGGGTGTCCAGGGAAAGGAACCCATGGCATGTCTTCTCATTTGTATACAAATCAGTGACATGCATGCATACGATGAATAGCCATCTGATGAATAGATTTATCTAATTCTTCTCATCAGAGTGTGCAATGTTCAAAATAGGACTGCTGAACTGGTATGGATGTTGCCCTTTCAGCTACCATATGAGAACCAACAATGAAGCATATTATTGCTTTCTGAATCTTCTCTCTTGTTACCGTATATGCTGCTACTATGATGATCAAGTCCCGTCCCGTAACAACAACCATGTCTTCCAAAAGCTCTTAGATTTGAAACGCTCAATGCTCGCAGTTGACGAAACGTTCGCAGAAGATCTGAGTTAGTCAATCTCGTATATGACGAAGGAAACCTATTCTGCGTCCGTTTGTATGTGTCGCGGATGCAGGAGTATCCATCGGAGTAAGAAAAGACCGGCCATCCGTTTCTTTCCAGGGCAAACGTGTAAACTGGGAACTCTGAACGAGGAGTAGAATCTAATGAATTGGCGAACCAGGTTTTTGCGCTCCGGGTAAACATGGTCAGCATTACGTTTGCCCCCTAGTACTTGGACCGCTTCACTGTGGAATCACACAGTCTCAGGCTAACTCACTTGTATTTAATTAAAATGGCTTCTTGGTACTGTAGCCACGGAACCGGGAACCTTAGATGAAAAAGGTGGCTACATATTCGTAACTCTCCCCTTTTATTTATTAAAATATTTTAATAAAAAAATATTAAATAATTTATCAGAAAAAAAAATTACTAATGAATTTTATTGAAATGACACCTCCATATATGATTTTTATCATAACACATTCTTTTTACTTTGATTAAAATACCCTAATTGTAATTTAAAAAGATAATACTTATTCTTTAATTATGTTTGACTTAGTTTTTTTTAGGATTGAACTAATTTTTAAGATGAAACGGATCAGACTCATTTAACTAAATGTTAGTTATTCAATTGATTTAATTAAATCCTAGATTATCTTTTTATTTTTTCAAACTACCCCCCCCTACCTTCACCTCCATTTATTCTCCTCCTCCACCACCACCACCTCCTCTGCTTCATCACTTCCTCCCCCTCCCTCTTGGCTTTCTCCTCTCCCTTAGTATCTTCCTCCCACTTCACCTCCACCTCTCACTTTATATCTCTTTCCCCTTATGTATGGCTTCCTTCTCCATCTTTGCCTTCTCCTACTCCTCCCTCTCTCTCTCATCCATCTCCCTCACCCCTTCTCATCCTCATTACACGTCACCTTCACTTTCTCCTCTCACTTTACCTCCATGTATACCTTCTCCCACCTCATCACCTCTTTCATCTCTGTCTTCTCTCGCTCCTTCTCTCCCACGTTCACTTTCTCCTCTCACTTTACCTCCATCAATACCTTCTCCTATCTCATTATCTTTTTCATCTATGTCTTCTCTCGCTCCTTCTCTCCCACGCAACGGGTGAATTAGTGTAATAGTAATTTTAATCGATTTTAAAACTCCATCTATAAATCAATATATTTTTAAAACTCAATTGATCAAGTTAAACTTATAAGTAAAATTAATAAAATTAAATCACAAGTAAATGATAAGTAAAAAGAGGTAAATCAATTTATAGTGATTCGATCTTCTCGACCTACGTCTATTCTCAATTCCTCTTCTATCGAAACTTATCGGCATTCATTATCGATCTTCTTTTTAACGGATAAAGATTAACTACCCTTGTTATAATTTTCTCTTTTTTCAAGCTAAGGAGATAACATTTACTCTATTTTTATATGAGATCTCTCACTTCTTACAGCTTAGAATTATAACCAAACTCAAGAGGAAGAGCTCAAACTATGCTCAAAATGATAGTTTATAACACTTACTAGCTCAATAATTGATGCTTCATCAACTAAACCTAAATGGGATATTTATAGACCCAAAAGGCTTCAAGAATATAATTAAATATTTAAATTCTTAAACTTTCGAAGTATAGATGGTACTACCGTCAACACTAGGTGGTACTATCATCATAATCATATTGCAAATCTGAACTCAGATGGTAATATCACTAGAAAATTTGAATTCTAGGTGATACTACTACTGCCCTAAGCAATTGGTCATATCATTGCTAAAGGCGGTACTACCGTTTGAAAAGTTTGATAAAGCACAAAAAATACTTATCGACTAACTTAGGAGGTATTACCACCTAGCCTAGCGATACCACTACCTAGGCCTAGTTTAGACCATTGTCTTGGCCTTCTAACGAGACCAATTCGACTTGACTTCAAGCCCAATAGCTTTCTTAATAAGTTGACATTATTTCTGCTCAATTCCAACTCAAATTGACTCATAATGACCTCGATCAAGACTTTAATAAATCAACCATACATCCGACATATTTACAAAGCTTTTGCCATATTATACATTATTCTGTCATCCGATCTTCCGACACTTCATCTGAACCTTCAGTACATCACCCTTTCCTTCGTTATATCGCTCATTCCACTAATATGTCGACTTTTCCATGACATCCAATCTTATGATGCAATATTCAATTCTTCTGGCATAATACCCGAACCTTCATCACAAAATCTGATTTTTGACACGATGACCAATCCTCCAACTTGATATCTAATTTTTGAGAAGATAATTTTTTAGTATGACGTTCGACTCTCTTACACAATAGTTGACCATTCAGTGACACTTATTTCTAAAGTATATTAGTCCAATAAACATATCAATTAGTTTCATCATTAAAATTCAGAATTCAACACTCGCTCTCCTTTTCCCTCATCTACCTCCCTCACCCCTCCTTCATCTCTTCCTCCTCATAATTTATCTACAAAACTTATTACACTCGAGTTATGTTTGTTTATAGAAAATATATTTAAAAATATATATTTTATATAAAATTAATATATTATAATTTTTTTAAAAAAAAGTTGAGTTATCCTAAAAATATATTAACTTTTATAAAAAGTATTCTAAGTTATTAAAAAATTATTACATTCTAGTTACACTCGAGTTATATTTATTTTTAAATATATAAATAAATTAAAAATATATGGATAAATTTTTAAAAAACACTCCTAACTTTTTACTTTTTTTTTCCTGCAAAGCGTTTCTACATTAAAAAATGCCCAAACAGTACTTCTTAGTGAGATATTTTATCCATTTAACCCTAGACAACTGAACAACTTTTTTTTTCATCCAAAACACTGGCAATTGGAGTACTTTGTTAACCATCCGGGTTGAGATGGTTCACTATTGGTTTAACATTTTAACTCTATTAAGGAGACCGGTAAAATGGCTAGTAAGTTACTATTTGTTAGAAATAGAAAAAACAAGAAGAAATAAGAATAATGATACAGTGTTTAGATACTAAAATATCCATAAAAATATTAATATTTTTTAAACGAAAGCCCATCAACATATATTTATAAGTATCCTATTCAAAGCTTTTCTAAAAAATTAAGATCATTTTGAAAAGTGCATCACATTGAAGCACTATTTTTCAATTTTCCTTGATAATATTACATCACCTATAAGAAAAAAAACATTCTACACCAATTTTTTTAATATATTGTTGACCTATTAGAAGCTCTAATATGAAAAAACATTGCATGAATGCATTATAATTTGTTAGAAATATTTAAAAAATAGAAAATAAAAACTGACATATTGTTCATATGCTAAAAAATCCATAAAAATAATAAAAATTTCTAAAATAGAAAACTAGTGACATATATCCACAAGTATCCAATTCAAAGCTTTTCTAAAAATTTGAGATTATTTTGAATAGTACATCTATGCAATGTACTATTTTTTATTTTTTGCCAAAAACAATAAATCACCTATTAGGAAATATTTTTTTCTAGACCAAATTATAATTATATATATAGTACATATATAATTATATATTTTTTTTGAAGACCTATTTAGAAGCTTAAATGTGAAAAAATATTACATGGATGTGTTATATTTTTAGAAAAAATAAATAGAAAATAAAAAATGGCACACATGTTGAGATGCTCAAAATATATAAAAATACAAAAAAATTCTCTAAAATAGGCAACTAGTGACACATGTCTATAAGTATTATATTCAAAGTTTTTTTAAAAAAATTTAAACCATTTTGAATAGTGCATCGATGTGATCCACTACTTTTGATTTTTTTTTTCTCGAAAATACTGCATCAGTTATTAGAAATTTTTTTAGGCCAATTTTTTTTACATATATTGTTGACCTATTTAGAAGCAAAAAATGTAAAAACAAATATTGCATGGATGCATTATAATTTATAAAATAATATAAATAAAAAAAGACATTGTTTAAGTGCCAAAAATTCAAAAAATTACTATAGAGTTCTCTAAAATAGAAAACCAGTGTCACATATCTATAAGTATCACATTCCAAGCTTTCGTAACAATTTTATGTCATTTTGAATAGTGCATCTATTTGATATACTATTTTTTAATTTTTTTCTCAAAAATAATGCATCTCCTATTAGAAAATAATTTTAGACCAAATTTTTTACATATATTGTTGACCTATTTAGAAGCTCAAATGTAAAAAAAATATTACATAAATATATTATAATTTATTTAAAATATAAAAAATGAGGAGAAAATAGAAAAGAAAAAAGACAAACTATTTAGATGCTAAAAAATTCATCAAAATATCAAAAAATTTAAAAATAAAAAATAGTGACATATGTCCATAAATATTCAATTCAAAGCTTTTCTAAAAGTTTTAGATTATTTTGTACAATGCATCTAAATGATGTAATATTTTTATTTTAAAAAAAATAATGGTAATTTTGAACAATGCATCTATACTTTTAAATTATTTTAAACAGTGCATCTATGTGATACACTGTTTTTTATTTTTTTTCTCAAAAATAGTGCATCACCTATTAAGAAATTTTTTTAGCCCAAATTTTTTATATATATTGTTGACTTCTTTAGAAGCTCAAATGTAAAAAATATATTGATTAGATGTACTATAATTTATTAAAAATATAAAAACTAAGGAGAAGATAGAAAAAAGACATTCTATATGAATGCTAAAAAAATGATAAAAATATCAAAAAAATTAAAATAAAAAATAGTAACATATGTCTATAAATATCATATGATCGGATGCATTATAATTTGTTAAAAATATGAAAACTAAGGAGAAAAAAGAAAAAAAATGCATACTGTTCAAATGCTAAAAAATTGACAAATAAAATAAAATAAATAAAATAAAAAAGTAACATATGTCTATAAATATCATATTCAACTTATATATATAATTATTCTAAATTTATCTTAAGACTAAAAAACTTGAGTTGTCCTTAAAAATATATTAATTTTTATATAAAATTATCTTAGATTCATCATCAAACTAATCACAAAATCCTACATATCCTATTTCTAATTTCCTATATTGACTTAGATATAATCAAAATTAAAATAAGTTAAATTCAATTACCTAACCTATTTTATTATTAATAATTTTTAAATATATTTTTAGAATAAATAATTATCAAAACTTTGAGAATTCTATATTACATAATATGATTCTAACAAAAAAAAATATTAATTTTTACTTTATGATAAATTTAGAATAAATTTATACAAAAATAAATATATTTTAATATTTTTTATAAATAAGTATAATTTGAGTGTTACTTGAACATAACAGATTCGACTCAACCTGATCCGAAGGGATATGACCCGAATCAACTTGATTTAAACTAAACAAGTCCACAGATCGATTAGGCTTAAAATAGCCCTGTTCAAAGATATTATCAGAATTTTTTTAAAATGTGATGTCCCTTTGTAAAAGTCAAATAAAATGGAATCATTTGATAAAAGCCTATTACTTTAGGTTTTTTTATAAATTATCCAAAAATATTAATTTAAACTTGGAATTTTAATTTAAGAGTATTAGCTAAGACATGAGTCCTAATCATAGTTGAAACAAAAGTCTTGAGTTGATCCTTTATAAATAGAAGGCTAATATAATTCTTTAGATATAATAGTAGGAGAGATTAATTAAAGCTAAAAGAGATTTTAAAATTCAAAGTCTAATAGATTGTAAGTTATTATGATTAATAATAGTTTTTAGTTTTTCTATTCTTCTACTTTATTCTCTATGATTTGTTAATGTCCATTACATTTCCGAGAAATTTTCCAACATTATGTCAGAGTGGGTTTGATCTTACAAGTTTGATCCTCAAGCTCAAGTTACATCTTATTTCAATCTGCCCTAGGAGAGAGAGGGTTGGAATCAAGAAGTTTTAAGAAAGAAATAGATACTGTATTTATCTTATTTCACTAGGAGGCTAGTTAGAGGTCCTCTTTTAAAAGAAATAAAGGAGAAAAAATTTCTATTAAAGAGAGAAATAGGAAAAAGAAAATCAATGAGAGAGAAACTATAGAAGAGAAAACCTATAGAGAAAAAATCAACCAGAGAGGAATGACTATGGAATAAATCAAGGAGAGAAACTACTAGAGATGACTAAGGAATAAATCAAGGAGAGAAACTATTAGAGAAAAATCAAGAAAAGATAAATTCCTTGAGAGAGAAACCAAAGGGAGAGATCTGGAGTCAGTGTCATGAAGAATTAATCTTGACATCGATAAAGAGCATATTTTATGTTGACAACTATCAAAGGAGATACGAAGGTAAAAACATAATTAACACATTAGATAGCATATAGGAGAAAGTAAATTGACAAAAGAGATCACCACTACATTGATGAGTTGATAGAGAAAAATCAACAGATTGAAAGTTTGATTGCTTTTAAAAGAAAATATTAAAGATATGGATGATGGTTTTAGAAGTTATTTTGGATCTCTTTTTTACTGACTTTTGATGAAAAAAATTATTGGAGATTGAATATAATGATATAATTTTTTTAAAAGATATTATCCTGAAGGAACATAAAGAAGATTTGGTTTTTAACGGATAAGATAAAAAAAAACTCTAAAGCTAATATCTCAAACAATAATAAATAATGTGTTTTTAATACAAATTTGGAGCAAAGATTGAAAGAAGCCTAGTAAATCTTAGAAAGTATTTATAAAATAGGTATATATCCTCCTATACTATTAGAAGATAAATTAGAAGAAGAACATGATATAAACCAAAAAGAAAGTTTTATCAAATAAAGAAGAAACCTCATTATGTATGATAGATTCCCATAAAAAATATGGAGATTGAAAAGATCAAGATAGTACAAAAGCAAGATTGATTAGATTACGAAAAGAATAGATGATTTTGTTGGAGTAGATAATTTTATATTCATAAGAAGCATAAAAGTATATTTATTTTACTAAAAAATAAATATTTATAAATTTAATCATTAAATATCCAAAATAAGATGTTGTTTATATTGACATTTGTATTCAAGATTCAAGAGTTGTAAAAATTGATCAATTTTCTTAATCAACATATTGATTTTATATTTAAAGATCAATTCATAAATCTAATTTGATGGTTCGAGACAAATCAGAATTATATAATTGATTAAGATAGATATGATAGATTGAGCACATGATATCATGGATTATATGGCTCAAAATTTATAGATTCCAAAAAAACATTACATGTAACAACAACATCAAATGAGATTGCATCAATTTTCAATGTTTTTCATAATTTCTTTTATAAAATGTAATTTAAGAAAGG
Source organism: Musa acuminata AAA Group (assembly GCF_036884655.1). Taxonomy (NCBI): domain Eukaryota; kingdom Viridiplantae; phylum Streptophyta; class Magnoliopsida; order Zingiberales; family Musaceae; genus Musa; species Musa acuminata. Next base: position 40,895,775 of record NC_088342.1, read on the forward strand.
AGGTTGGAATATTAACTTAAACTTTATGATTATATAAAATTTTATTTTAAGAGTTTTACTTAAATAGAAGTCTTTATCATACTTGAAATCAAAATCTGAATTAATCCTTTATAAATAAAGTGCAAACGGAATGTCGTAAATACAATAGTAGATGAGATGATATAATTAAAAGAGGCACAGAGATTCGGATATGATAGATGGTAAGTTCTACTACGATATTCTCCTTTGTAGTTCTTCTCTTCTCTCTATCATTTGTGGACACCCAACATCTTTATGTTTTGTTGATACACCCAGCACATCCAAAACGTTGTATGATCGTTGATAAGTATCGCATCCGCCGACTCAAAAGTGGAAGAGACGCACAAGAGATGCACAAAACTTCGCAGAACATAGTTGAATGATAACGCACGTTATTAGATAAGATAGCATGGTAAGCTCGGCCAGCTGCTTCTGTAATCATGATTCTAAGAAAAACACGATTTCCGACACCCAAGAAAAAGTTCAGCATCCGTTCCGGAATGGAACTCGGAAAATTGAAGACGAAGAGAGAAGAAAGCTAGCAAAAAGCAGTCCAAAGAGTACAAGTTCCCATCACTTCATGTATAAGGATGAAAGAAAGCTGCTGCTGCTGCTGCTGCTGCGCTCTTCCGCACAGTTGAGCAATAGTGGCCGGGGTCCACCCTCGAGCCGTCCCTCCCCACTCTTTCCCTGTTTCTCTCATGCGTCCCGACAATTCCAGTGTCATGTCATTAACTGGTATTGATGTAGCTAAAGATCTGGTGCACCGCCGTCGCAACCTCATCCGCTGTCCCCAGTTTGCACTCTTCCTCCATCTGCACCACCACCGTCGCATAAGCCAATCGTGGGATGACTGATTATGATTGATTAATGAAACAGGGAGCGGCCGACGAACGAACCTTGAGGTTGATGGAGTAAAGAATGGAAGGGGGTTCGAGGGTGGTGATGTTGAGGTGCAGGATGGAGAGCCGGAGCTCCTCTATGGCAGCCATGGCTCGCACCAGCTGCCCCCGGCGCCGCTGCGCGGCCACCTTAAGGTTCACGTGCCCTTGCACTAACGTCGCTTCCACGTCCACCGCTGTCGCATCCTCCTCCTGAGACTGCGAGTAACCCATGTACTGTGACGAGGTGAAGAAACCGTCGTGCAGAGCAGGCGCACTGCACTTGTCGTTGTCGTCGGACCTCGATGAAACGGACACCGATGCTTGGAGCCGCTTCTGTGCCCGGAGCGAGATGAGGTGCTGCTCGAGCTCCTTTACGAACTCGATGGCTCCACCGACGATGGATGCCTGGTCGCCCTGCACTCAGCAAAAGCAGCTACATGGAGTCGAAGTCTTCCGATGGGAGAAACGTACGGGAGGATTGTGTTAGGAGTGAGAACTACAGTGCGTACGCGTTGGACGAAGGAATGGGGCATCAGGGAACGGAGGGTAGCAAGGTGATAGTTCATGACCCGCCGGCGGTTGCGCTCGACTGCTATGTGAGTCATCCTTTGACTTTCCTCCTTTTCCGCGCTCTTCGACGCCGACGCCAGCCGCCGGCGCGTCCTCTTCTTCCTTTCGCCGGAGCAGGTTGCCGCGGCGGATCTCACGATGAGACCCGTCGTGGCCGCCATCGTTGGGAGCTCGTGCACCACGGTTCTCGTCTCCGATTCAGATAAGTGAGTGATGCAACTCTCCAGTTGCTCCGCCGCGGGGGATGAGTCCATCTCGGTCGTCCGCTGTTGCTTCAAGCTTTGGGTCCGCATCTGGTGGAGCTGGAAGTTGGTTTCCTGTGGGTAGGAGGTGGACAAGCTCCGTTGCTGATACTGTTGTAAATGAAGCTGGGCTTCCTTTCCCACCATTTCTTCCTCTGCTTGCATGGCTCCTTGGAGGAGTTGGAGGAAAGGCATTTGACGCGAGAACAGGCTCCCACAGCTCATTTCAAGATGATCGGGAAATCTTGCGCGAGCTACCCCTGCTTCCTTGCCCTTCGAGCTCAACTCATCCCCAACCAGCTGCTTCAGAAACAAAGAAATAAAAAGATACGGAGAGAAAAAAAAACACTTGTAGCGCATTGAATGGAATGTCTCAAAGTGGGAGTCATTATCCATCTCTCTTCCATCCACAAGTCAGTCTTCTTCGAGCAGATTGAGTGAGATAGAAAGAGACAGGAAAATATTGAACGAAAGAAGAGGTCGAAATACTTGGGGGTCGTACAAAGGAGTCATTAACGAGTCCTCAGAGCTACTCCATAGAAAGAGCAGCAGATGCAGCAGCCACGGATGAGGATTTGGCCGCACCCGTTCCTCCTACCGGCAGCTGCAGCAGTTCCTTTGACTGAGCCTCTCCTTAATTCCTCAAATGGCGCTTTCCTCCACCCACTTCTCGCCTTCACAGTCAAAACTTAGATCGGGCTTATCTTCCGCCTGCGACACTAAATGCATGCACAGAAAGTATAATACTCATTACGAACTCTGCTCATTCCTTCCTTGCGTGTGTTCAGGATACTAAATAAATGCTGGTTGAAGGAAGAAGCAGCGAGGCCAGGGAGCAACATGGAGGCTGAAATGTGGACAAAGAGCTACGGTGCACAATCTAAGATAGCTGCTAAGCTGCACAACTAAACGAACCTGAGGTGGTGAAAGAAGAGAGGGATTTGATTTGGTGTGAGAAGGGAAGGGGTGATTTATAACTCGTCCTATACTAACTAGATAGAGAGGAGCTATGGGACACAGAGCAGTGTTTAGGGGGGCTACAGATGTGGTGATTTAGAGGACGTGCATTGTTGCTTTGGTGGCAGATTTGTCCAGCAGCGGCGACACAACCCGGCCACAGACGTGGGTTCCTCTCTCTCTCTCTCTCTCTCTCTTTGTGGGGTCAGTCTTTTGCCTTCTCTCTTTCCCATACCTTGACCTTAATTCTAGATTCAAGTATAGCCAAAAAAGGGTACGGCATTGGTGAACTAACCACAGAGTTAGATGGCAGCTTTAGGAAGAGGAAACTGTTGTTGGTGAACTTTGTTGCAGCAAGAATCAAAGCTCCAAATCACACCAACCGCAGCCTGAGATACCTCTATGTAACGTAAGCCCGTCAAAAAAGCCTTTCCACTGTGCTTGGTCGTCTCTTTAGTTCACACAGATAACAATTGGAGTATTTGCGGTCAAGATTATATCATTCTATTTAATTGATTAAGTTATATTAAAGCTTTAATTAAATTTTAATTAAGATTATTGATCAATAGAAATAAATTTATTTATATTATAAAATCTTAGGAGATGATTTTAATCGTTATAACTCTCCTAATTATCTTTTTCTACTACTCCTGTTCTCATATATATATATATATATATATATATATATATATATATATATATATATATAGGTCTGAGATCTATATGACTTTTCTTCTACTCTATTAATAATAGAAAGGGAAGGAAAGTCTAGTCCTTATATTATGATATCGTGTTCAAAAGGTTTTAGATATATTTATGTATTAGATCTATTTAATTTATATTATAATATTATTTTTGTTCTGATCATATGATCGCTCCATCATGCCATCCAATTATGTTGCATCTTTGAACTTGGATTGTACCACATCGTTGACGTGCTATTGGCTGCGAAGAGAGCGCCATAAAAGGAGCCCATGGGGAGTTGGCCGTGCGTAGTGGTTTTGGACGTCGCCGGGCTACCGTTAACAAGACGCTGGAGGTCACGAAGTTATCGCAGATGTGATTTTGACTTTGGTCATAATCAATTTTGACCAAATCTGCTCCAAATTGAGATTTTGATCCAGATCTCAATTTTGACCTCAATTAAGATTTTGACCACCGTATAGTGAGTAGATATTAGAGTTAGTATGTAATTGATCGAGTCCAGTAATTTTATTTAACAAATGTCAAAATAAAAATTTCAACCAAAACCATTGTTTTTAAAATGATCTGAAAAAGAAAAAAATATTTCTTAGCATAGGCAATTAAAAATCTATTATATATTTAAGGTTATATTAGACTATATATTAGTTTTATAATTGAAGTAATATTAGAGTTACCTAAAAATAAAATATTAAAATGTGTAAAAAAAATAATAAAATATTTACAAAGGATAAATGGCTATATGCTCATATACATGAGACAAGATAAGCTTGAAATAATGATTTTTTATATGTTATTTTTGTAAATTATCTCAAGAGTACAAAATCTACTTTTATATTTATATTTATATTAATTGAAAGGATAATTAAAAATTTAAAATAATATATTATTATATTATTGAATAATAGAAATTATTTTTTTGCATGCTTTGAGTCCACTAATCAAGCTTTATGATAGTGAAATTTTATCATAGGACTTGGTGTGATCATATTTAATTGTCAAGTCATTTAAAATATTTTATTAGTATTTTTTTTTTAAAGATGATGAGTATTCTAGTTGTTCTAAGCATATTAACATAAAGTACTAGATGTTTAAAGAATAGTTTAGAAAAAATAATTTTTTACTTATATAATTAAAGTATTTTACTTTTAGTTTATATTTATGTATATATATTATGATTGAATTTGATACTAGGATTATCTTGATAAAATAAATTATAAAAGTCATTTTGAACTTTATTAGATAAAACTGATAATGTTATAGTATATAGAAAAGAGTATGACGTTGATAACATAGAATTGCTATAACTCATATTGATTGTTAGACTTAATATAGTATTATTATGTTTATATATATATGTAAAATATTTTTAAAATTAGCCTATTTTAATTAAATTTTAATTTAATTATTTTGATTTTTTAACCCTTTGTTTGATATATTATCAGTTAATAGGTTAAGTGGGAGAATATGGAATTATATAACTTTATTTAATTGATTATAATATATTAAAATTTTAATTAGATTCTAATTAAGGTACTACTCAATAGAAAAGAAGTTCATGAAACATTAAGAAACAATTTTGATGGAACTCTCATAATTATTTTTTTCTAAGCCCTTTGTTATCGCTTGGTCTCTTTAATCCATCAATAATCTTAGTCCTAAGAAAACAAAGTATAGTTTTTTATTGTATAGATTCACAATATGTGCAATATCATGATGAGAATATACAGTGCAAATCACAAGAAGATACTACACTATATCCAAAGTACTCTATTGATTTCAATTTATGATATAAATATTTTGTATGACCAATTATGATATAATTTTCAATTATGATATGCATCACCTTTTTCTGATATTCCATCATCTTTTGGCTAATAATGACCAACTCACTCCGTTTTGACCTACCACAAGAACCAAAACTGGAAATGTACTACAAAAAAAGAAGCGTTCAATGAAAAATGTCAAATGCCAAACGGTTAAATTAATATTTTATTTTTTACTCTTAATTACGAGCATCAGTGCAAATAATAACTTTAGTTGGCAATCATCCAAATCCGACAGATGCTTTGTGAAAAGAAAAAGAGCTTTAATTTCTTTACATAGTTCAAAACCAAAAAGGATTGCTCGAAATTCACAGGCATATTGTCAGTAAAATGTTCCGTAGCATAACAAAAGAAATAGATCAATTTGAGCATGACAAAGAAATGAACATCTCTCAGAAAAACAAAGCATTGGTCACTCAAATAAGATCATGAGTTTGAGACGAGACCATATTACTTCCATAAGATACGAAGTGGCAGATGCAAATTTGAAAATTCCATATTCCAAACAACTCAATAAACTCCCAACTGCAGTATCCAAAATAATGCTCGCGATCTATCTAAATTGATGATTCTTACTAGGCAGTGAGCTCCATAATAGCACTGACAATATCTCCATTGTTTGTCTTTAGAGCTTTGACAGCCTTTGCTCTGGACACACCAGCCTGTGTCATGACAAGATCAATGTCCCGAGGTTCCAGTCCACTCTCATCAACTTCCTCTTCTTCCCCCCCAGTCGTTGCACTAGAAGATACGTCCACCTTAGCCATCTTGTTGCTGAGGTCCGGAATCCTGAATTGTTGAGCAGCTTGGGTTTGCAGATGGGAGCTCAGGTCCTCTATTTTTGCCTCTCCAAAGATGACATATGTATCAGAATTGGGGCTCTTGAAGACATCAGGTTTTGAGATGACAAACAATATCTAGTTGACAAAAAAAAGGAATAAATGTAGTGGCAATGAAAATTTACAATGAAAAACAACTGTTACGGTAAAACTTGTAATATTAGTTTCCATAAGTGCTAACTAAACCTAGAAGATAACCGACTCCATATCATAGAAATATAGTTTGTAGAAGCTTCTCATCAAATTGTCAACTTCACACAATTCTTTTACATGCCAAGCAAGCTGGAGCATTTAGCAAGCTACAGGTAAGGTTTGTGATGGCTGGAGATTCATCATTTTTACTTGTGATCAATGTGATTTAGTCCAAGAAGAACTTCAATGATTATTATCACCATGAGTTTTGAATATTGAATTACTGTACCTTCACCTAGACCAGAAGATAATTATAGTAATTATGTTGGTAGAATGTGTTTTGATGTTAGATCCATCTTTCTGGAATTTTTAGCATACTTACATTTTTGTTTCTCTTTATAGTAACTCTGCTGACTCCTGTGACAGGTTTCATCCCTAGCTTCAACATCGCCTTGCGGCTCTTTTTCTCACTCCTGCTCTGCTTAGTGGTGGTGTCATTTCCACTTGCTCCATGGTCACCTATTGAGTAAAGAAAACAAAAGAAAATCCAACAGGCTCATTAAATAGGTCAAACCATACAACCCTTGTAACAATTTTTAAACACAGATTATGCCTTCTCATAATGAACTCTAGTAGCAGCAATTTGTGAATTAAAAATAAAGAGTAGACAAATTGGCTATGTCACCTAAGTGACACAAATTAAACCTTTGACAAACTTAAGCTGCATTATCATACAAAGCAGCAGCATGATTTGCCAAGTTAAAAATTATAGTGGACTCTATATCAAGAAAATAGGTTAAGCCACATTAATCTAGTTTATATCAGAGATTGTGGTTCTCCTATGAAACTTCCTTCCCATCCTCACCGATGGAACATGGAATGCTGCTTTACATTTGGTTGATTACTCTGCAAATACTCTGGCTAAAGAAGATCAAGAATGTCAAGGATACTGTCAGGGCATGGGCCAAAAACAATGTGGCAGAATGCAGGAAGAACTAAAGAGGTTGCTAGTAAAAGTGAATGCTTTAGTCAAACTTGGCATGTCTAATTGTTAGGACATGCGATACAGATTATGGCTAAGATTTTAATGAAAAAGGCTACTTACACTGGTGTAACTACTAGCCTTGTTAATTTTGTCTTTGGCATGAAACGTGTTGAAGTCCATTAGCATCACCACGGTTTGTATATAAACAGTTACGACCATACCCAGGACTGAAACAGAGAGCAGCAAATATTAACAGAGGAATCCACAATCCAATTTCTCGGACCCCTCCCTCTTCTTTTTGAATCGAAAGCAGAGGTATTAAAGAAATCATCATTTCTCACTCCATGTCCTAACTGGTAGAGGTATCGACTTTTCCCTTTCTTCTTGGATGGCTCTTCTCCACTTTTATCTCCCTTATGAGAGAGTATCCAACCAGAGATAAATATCTTTAATTTTTTTTATAGAGATGTGAGCAAAAGCTCAACATATCTATGTTTCCTAATCAAGGTGCGATTCCAACTTCCCCTTCCTCTCTTGCATCTCTAACAAGTTCATCTGAACAACCACTAGAATTCGAACCACTCGAGCAATTACAAAACCCTAAAAGAGACCCATTTCTGCAACAGCCAAATCGATGCCGTCCAAATTGAGGTCCAAAATCTCTGGAAAAATGTGACATAAAGGAGAGGATGGAGTACGAGAGAGAGTGTGTGCAAGTTCACCTTCGGTGCCGCCGCCGTCATCATCGTCGTCGTCGTCGTCCTCGTTGTCGCTGTCATCCTCCTTGACGTCCTCGACGATGGGAGCGTCGTCCTCCTGCAAAGACCCTCATTATGCTTCCACAATGTAGAAACGAACAACGGTATTTCGAAGTGAAAGGGCAATGTGAGTCGCCGGACCTTTCGCTCTCCCTGTTGTTGTTCTTGCAGCTGCTGCTCCTCCTCCTCCTGTTTCTCTTGGGCGGAGAGGAGCTGCTCTTCTTCGCCGTGGACTACCGGGCCGGGCATCTTCGCTCCCGCGGCTCTCTCGCCGTCCGCACAATGGCTTTGGATAAAGAGAACGTGGATTTGTATGCGGGGATGTTATCGGGTTTGACTATCTGGACCCGAACCAATAAACCTGCGGATCCAGAAATGACGATCCATATACTATATCTCGGGTTGGGTATCAGATTTATACACGTTACCCGGTATAACATTTGTTAGACACATTTATGGTTAATGGATCCTAATTAAAGATCCATGTTTGGATTAGGTGAGTTGAAGAACATTTATAATTAATGCATATAGAGTCTCATCAACGCTTCGTGACATGGAATTAAATGCCGAGAAAGAAATATCTTTTATCAAATAAATAAATAAATGAATCTATCTAATAAACTTGTAGATAAGAACAAGCTCAAAAACTAATCGACAATAGTTATAGATACCCATGGTGTCGTTGTTCTAAGATGATTTTGCATATCTATCTATTCGTCAAATATTTAAATTCTTCGTATACATCACAATTTTTAGCATTCATTTAATGAATCTTGGTCACTATCGGTTTCACTTTCACTTATTATTTGACTCATTCTTTTCTAATATTTTAAAAGGATGTCAATTGGAGGAGATTCAATATTATTATACTGATGGTGAGTTGATGAATACTAATTACAATGATTAATTCTATTTAAAAGATATATACTAATTAAATTTAGAGGGTTAATTAAATGTGAAATCACAAACTTCAGAGGAACAAAATTACATGCTTTATTTCATTTGGAAATTACTACAAACATGATTTTTTTTCCCTTTTTGGCATCCTCACTTTGTTTTTTGCTGTTAGAAAATTTTCCTCTCCACTTTTTTTTTTTTTTTAATATTATCATTGTTGTTGTTGTAATTGAGATGACTTGGTCTTAATTTATTAACTAAAAATAAGAACTTTGTTTTATTAACTAATGTTACGCATCTCTATTGAGGCATTTGATTAATCAGTGCATTGTTCCACAGTTGATAAACATCATGCATATCATTAAATATAACAAAAATTTATTTCAATCTATTTTAAAAAAAATTAGTGTTAGATAAACATGTTTGGTGTTCTCACGTTTTCTTCATTTAAATATTTTCCTCTCAATTTATTTATATTCTTTACTTAACATCATCATTGTTGGGCTTAATTATTATGATTAGTAAAAGGGGCTCCAACTCATTAAGTATAGGTAGGTGGAGATGGGCACCATTGACCAGAAGAAGGGTCCAAAAGAGATCCCACTTGAATAAGAAAATTGTGCTCATTTAGATTCGACTCTGAACTCTCCTAACAAATGTACTTCGCTTACACCAAGTGTTAAATCAACTGGAATGTGATTTGCAATGTGATCCATCCTCTTTATCTCCGTCCTCTCCTATAGGAATTTAAGAAAGATAAGAAAACAGAAGAGAAAAAGAGAGACGAACGAGTCATCTACTGTAAAAATAAGTTCATGCATCTTGAGAGAAACAACATAACAGCAAAACCCTATTCATGGATGAAGACTAAAAGCCATGAAATATCTGAAAGGACAGATGAACTTTTAATTTCCTGCAAGCCTAATATTATCACTAGTAATTTAACCGCACAAATGATAGACCGAAGTTTCACGACAAGTGTTGTCACAAAATGCACGAGTTGCCAAGTGACATGACGAGCAAGCAGGCACGAGAAAAGACTAAAAGACAGCGATAAGACGTAAACCTAAGAACTGATGCATGCATCCTTCACAAAGTTTCAGGTCTGCACAAACTTCGAAAGGATCTATATTCGCTATTTGAATGAAACATGTGTGGAATAGAACGCACACAAGTTTAGACCAGGATTCCGTGTCGTTGCAGCTTTTCCCTAGTCTTCCAACCGAGGACAATGTATGGGATTGAGAGAATGGATTAATCTGTGAGTGCAACTGGAGACCCGCTACTGGACCAACTAAAAGCATCGGTTGCTTACGGACTTCTCTTTCTTCCAAGCTTTATCTACATCGCGTCGACATGTCCTCCATTGACGTGGGCAACTAGGTCGAGCCCCCTCCTTGTCCATTACCTCTACTGCGTCAACCATCTCCATCCATGTCTGTGTCATGATATCGACGTCAATCCTACTCCTTTCACTCACTTTGGTTCACACTTTATAGCATATATTTGACACTGTCAACCCTAAATATTTGGATAAGTACACGTTACCTTATGTCTTTGACTTGTCCTCCATAGCTTTGTTAGGTAGACGCCAAAGTTTACTACCCTCCCCGACATAGACATGTTTTACGTCATGGAATAGCAGATACTTGATTTCCCTATTTGTTTACCGTCGTTATGTACCACGAAAGAAGCATCACTTACAGAAAAACGTGCACACCGACACAGTTCGCGAAAAGGATTGCACGAGTTTAATCTGGTGGAACGGGTCATCACTTATCGAAGACTGACTGGTTCATGTATAGATTTAATGTCATGATAACTTTGGAAGGCAGCGGTTGTCCGTCGCACATCACTTCCAGCTTTTGTGCTTGGGGAATTGGATGCAAAGAAATAAAGAGAACACGAGGTACGTGTCTTGCGTCCCAAAGCTGTAACGGTGTAATGGACCTTGGTGCACCATCGCACTCATCGCGAGCTCATTATTAAGAGTTGGAGAAGTGATCAGCTGTGGGAAGAGGAAGAGAGATGGGTTGGGGGAGAGGAGAGATGTTGCTTGCCCTAATGGCGGCTCTGTACCTGAGCGCCGCCATCACAGAAGCCGGAGTTCTCAACGTCGGTTTCTATTCCTATAGCTGCCCTCAAGCTGAGGCCATCGTCAAGGAGGCGCTCAACGACGCTCTCGAGGAGGACTCTGGCATCGGCGCTGACCTCCTCAGGATGCATTTCCATGACTGCTTCGTAAGGGTTAGTTCCTTCACTCTCTTCATCGACACTTACTGAGCAGCAGCTGGTTCCCGGAGCGAGTGAGACTGACACTGTGCTTTGACCATATCAGGGGTGTGATGGGTCAGTTCTTATCGACTCCACCAATGGCAACACCGCCGAGAAGGACGCAGAAATCAACCAGACCATCGAAGATGAAGCGTTCCAAGTCATCGACAAGGCCAAGAAGAAATTGGAGGCTGTCTGCAAAGGAGTAGTCTCATGTGCCGACATTCTTGCATTCGTTGCCAGGGACAGTGTTGCACATGTAACGCTCTCTGATTCCTTACTCGTACAAAGATTAGAGCAAAGAAAGAAACGACAACAACGACGCTACAAGTGAACTTGAGTAGTAAACAGAGCAAAAGGGAGCTGAGACAAACTTATTCATAGTTCACGCGCTTTATTTATAACGTAGAATCTTGTGTTACGCAGTATGGAGGAATCTTCTACCAAGTCCCCGCGGGAAGGAGAGATGGAAGGATCTCCAGATCAGTTGACACCGCCGATCTCCCTACTGCGGATCTCAATCTCGCCAGGCTCACCAATTCCTTCGCCAGGAAAGGGTTGAGCCAAAATGAGATGATCATACTATCAGGTAATTTCTTCGAAGCTCAAGCTGGATCCTAAAGGACTAATGGGAATTAGGGTTGCAGCTGAGTGATCAGATGGCCCTCCTTGCTGACTGCATGCATGTGTGCCTTCTTCATATGTAGGAGCACATACCATTGGCGTTGCGCACTGCCCCTCGTTCTCCAACAGGCTGTACAACTTCAGCCGGAGTTCGAGCAGTGACCCGACGCTGGACGCGAGCTACGCCGCCGAGCTGAAGGAGGAGTGCCCTCCGGGGAGCAACAACGAGGTGAACATGGATCCGCCGAGCCCCCTCGTCTTCGACACCAGCTACTACCAAGGCATCTTGAAGCACCGTGGTCTGTTCTCTTCTGACCAAACGCTGGTGTCGACGGCCTCCTCGGCGGCGAAGGTGACTCTGCTGGCGAGCAACTCTGTGGTCTTCAAGAGCGAGTTTGCAGCGGCCATGGTGAAGATGGGCGGTATTGGAGTCCTCACCGGGAGGGCAGGAGAGATACGTGGCAATTGCAGGGTGGTCAACTGACTTAGCAAACGAGATCTCCCGTGTTTCTTCTCTCTTCCCAAAGTAATTGTCTACCATTAAAGGCCACATGCCAGTGTTACTTATGTGAGTGAGACTTGTGGTATTATTCAATAAAAGATGTCGTCAATCTACTAATGAATCAAATATATATATATATATATATATATAGTGAAACAATTCAGTTGTAGTCAACTCCCGCTCTAAAAACACCCCTTCGAGGCGCGTATTGGAAACCTCTGTACTGTACATTCCACTATCTTGGAATAATAATGATAAAACCAATATATGGATATCACTGCCAAATTAAAACGCTAATATTTGTATCAAAATAAAAAGTAATTGTATTCAAAGGAGGGAGATAACTATCTTAATTTTTATATGAAAAAATCATATTCAAAGGGTGGGGAAAGGAATGATGAGAAATAGTTAAAGAAGCTTGAAAGCACATTTAGTATTTTCAACGTCAAATCAATTGACTCACGGTGTTTGCCGTCCCTGACATTAATAATTTGATTCCCATCAATCATGGCGTTCGGCAAACCTAATTCTGACGTCTTCCTCGTAAGAACTCACAGCCGAGTCACTAGATTTCACGTGGCTCGATGCAACACCTACATCAAGAATCGCAACAGCAGGCAAAAGTAACCCACATGAACTGGTCTGATCGAACCCAGGTTTCGTCAAAATCGATCTTGTGTCCACAACTTGCGCCTAAATTTTCATGGACTCAATTGGTTCCTATAATGAATCAGATGGCATCTTGATCTAATAATTGGGAAGCTCAAGGTAAACTCTGAAGCTGTTGCTTACGAAGGCAAGGACCCCTTACCTAATTATGCGCTTCATAAAACATCATTACTTTATGTAGTACATCGAATTTAGAACTTGACTATCTTAAGACAAGAACCCTTCACCTAATTTTTCTTACATTGCATGAGGTTCGAGTTGTAACCATGAATAACTGTCATTCCTTCTGATGTCAAAACATTGACTACATGTGATGTGTAGATCTAATTTGACGTTCCTTTGATTTGTGAGTTGGCATATTTCTTTCTTAGTTTTGATATTGGACAAGTATTTATTGTTGGTACTAAATCTTCTTGTGCTGTTGACTCATTAGGTTCTTTTGTCTTGAGTCTTTCCAAGCATTCTGCTAATAAAATATATACTATTTATTCAATAGCGATTGTATGGGTCAGAAAATAAAGTTCTCCTTGGAGTATGAATCCTACCTTGGACATTGACCTCCCTTGCTTCTCTATAAGACATCATTGTTTGGCTCAAATGCATCAACCTTAACACAAAATGAGCATAAGTTCATCCCATACAGTTCAGTACTCAGCGTGTAAGGGATTGGAAATCCAATGAATGTGTCTCCCTCTACTGACCTTAGTCCTATCGTTGTAACCTTAGTCTCCTGAGGCTCCCTAAAATAGAAATGACAGATGCCAAAGAAGTATAATCAGAGTCGTTATAGTAAAGAGAAATTGCAGATTCTATAGAGGGAAATAGGGATGGAGGAGTCGGGATAGAAGAGTTAATACAAGAAAATATTCCATTGGTCACAAAAATATTACCACAAATATTTAGATTTGTCATGAAATAAATTTTGAATGATTATTAATCTTAATTTATCATTAAATCTTTAAATTTTGGATATTAATGATGATATTATAAACAATGTTGTCACAAAATATTTTAATTTATGATAAAAATTTTATATTATGACAAAAAATATCTTAGTTGACAATTATTTGTACTGTAGTCACCATAGTCTATATTATTGACAGTCGTATATTCTGTCATTAATTTAGATATATTTTTAAATATATTAAATTATATAGATTGTGATCTTCATTGTAGATTATAAATGATTTATACATTGTTAAATCTTATGACTAATATTAAGCCTTTCGATCTAAACCCTAATGGAGGAATCAATCATATAAAGAAACCTCTGTTCTTCGATGATGGATAACTCTCTGGTCAAGAATCAAATCTATAAATTCAAACAGACGAATCAATTGCACAAAGAAACAAGTGACTCTCTCCTCAAATATGATCGATAATAGTTGGTGATTGACGATTGACAATCGATGACCGACAATAGACAACACCTTCTCCTGTTGGGCTGATGGCCCATATTCAGCCCATGTGGGCTTTATCAGCCCACAGCCCACACCCCCTCTTAACCTAACCCTAATTAAGATTAGGGAGGTGTGGTGGCTGCGTTTTAGAGGCAGATTAAGGCTATAAAAAGGCAGCAACGAGGCAGATCTTTGAGGCCACGGGATTCCAAAGAGAAGAAGGAGATCAAGGCAGAAAAGGAAGAGAAAGAAAGGGAAGAAGACAAGGACAACACAGAGAGACTGTTCACAATCATCTAGCAGTGTTCTCATCTCAGGTTAGATCAAATCTACAGTAGACTCTTGCTGTGATTACTTGGGGAGGTTTTAGATATTGTGGGCAGTGACGTGATCCTTGTATCCCAGTTATTCTCTTGTGGTTGTTGCTAGGGTTTTGGGTAAGAGATTGAGATTTGTATATTCATTATTCTCATAGTGGATTATCTCTAGTTTGCCCCGTGGTTTTTACCCTTCACATTGAAGGGGTTTTCCACGTATATCTTGGTGTTCTGTTTGATTGTGTTTCCATTTTATTCCGCTGCGTATTTTGGTCTTCTAGTATTTGTTCCTATACAAAGGTTATTCCTCTTTTTATCCCCATCAACTGGTATCAGAGCGGGGTTTTGGTGATTTAATTTTTGTATTTGAACATGGAGGCCAGTAATATTTCTCGCATGATTAGTTTAAATGGAAATAATTGGATGATATGGAAACCAAGAATGGAAGATCTCTTGTATTGCAAAGATTTGTATGGACCTTTGCAGGGGGATAGTGCAAAACCTACAACTATGACAGATGATGAGTGGAAGAGGTTAGATCGAAAAACAATTGGGTTTATTAGACAGTGGCTTGATGATAGTGTCTTTCACCATGTTTCTACTGAAATTTCTGCATATTCTCTTTGGAAAAAATTGGAAAGTCTCTATGAGAGAAAAACAGCTGGCAACAAAGCTTTTTTGATCAGAAAACTTGTGAACCTAAAATATAGAGAAGGTGCTTCTATTGCTGAGCATTTGAATGAAATGCAGAGTATTACTAACCAGTTATCCTCTATGAAAATGTCTCTTGATGATGAGTTGCAGGCATTGTTACTTCTCAGTTCATTACCAGAAAGTTGGGAGACACTGGTGGTTTCCCTCAGTAATTCTGCGCCAGATGGTATTGTCACTATGAGTCAAGTAACAAGCAGTTTGTTGAATGAGGAGTTGAGAAGAAAGAGTTCAGCAACATCTCAGAATGATTCACAGTCACTTATCTCAGAGAACAGAGGAATGTCAAAGTTCAGAAGCAGTTCACGTATGGGTAGGAGCAAGTCAAGATCAAGAAAAGATATTGTTTGCTATAACTGTGGTGAGAAAGGACATTACAAGAACCAATGTAAGCAACCTAAGAAGAACAAAAAAAAGGGAAAAGAAGTGGAGTCTACAGAATCAAAGGATAATACTACAGCTACAGTGCAGGGTGGTGATTATTTGATTTTGTCTCCTTCTGATGATATTTTTTCTTGTGTGTGTCAGGATCTTGAGTGGGTGATTGACACAGGTGCTTCTTATCATGCTACACCTCGGAGGGAGTTTTTTGCTACATACAGGTCTGGAAACTTTGGTGTTGTCAAGATGGGCAACTATGGCACAGCAGACATCATTGGCATGGGTGATATCCATTTAAAGACCAACCTTGGCTGCAAGTTGGTACTTAAGGATGTGAGACATGTGGTTGACTTGAGGCTGAATTTAATTTCAGTTGGAAGACTAGATGATGAAGACTATGAAAGCAGATTTCACAGAGGGCAATGGAAACTCAGTAAGGGTTCTCTTGTTATAGCTAATGGAAAGAAATGTCATACTTTGTACAGGTTGCAGGCTAAAGCTTATGGTGAGCAGTTAAATGCTACAAAGAAAGACTTCAGTATGGAGTTGTGGCATAGACGATTGGGACACATGAGCGAGAAGGGGCTACAAACTCTTTCCAAGAGAGAGGTATTACCAGATCTCAGAGGTATACATCTGAACCCTTGTATTGATTGTTTAGCTGGTAAACAACATAGAGTTTCATTTGCTAGTGCTGCTTTGTCTAGAAAAATGCATGCCTTAGACCGTGTTTATACAGATGTATGTGGTTCTTTGAGGACAAAAACTCATGGTGGATCTGTTGATGTTCTTGGTATAAGTGGTGCACTTTATTTTGTCACTTTTATAGATGATTTTTCTAGGAAAGTTTGGGCCTATGCTTTGAAGACCAAAGATCAGGTTATTAATGTCTTTAAAGAGTTTCATGCCAGGGTTGAAAGGGAGACAGAAAGGAAATTGAAATGCATAAGATCAGATAATGGTGGTGAGTATACAGGATTGTTTAATGACTATTGCAGGTCACATGGAATCCAACATGAGATGACAGTTCCTGGTACACCTCAGCATAATGCAATTGCAGAGAGGATGAACCGCACCATCATGGAAAAGATCAGATGTATGCTTTCACAGGCCAAGCTACCCAAAAGGTTTTGGGATGAGGCTTTGAGGACTGCAGTTGATGTGATCAACTTATCACCATGTACAGCCCTAGATGGTGATGTTGCAGAGCATGTATGGTCAGGGAAAGATGTTTCTTACAGGCATTTGAAAGTGTTTGGTTGTCGTGCATTTGCACATGTTCCAGATAATGAGAGGTCCAAGCTGGATGGTAAGTCTAAAGAATGTATTTTTCTTGGTTACTCACATGATCAGTTTGGTTACAGGCTTTGGGATCCAGAAAAGCAGAAGGTGTTCAGGAGCAGAGATGTGATCTTCTTTGAGGATCAAACCTTTGAGGATTTGAAGAAGAAGGCACCAGCCAAGACTTCTGCAGAATGATTAGCAGATTGTGACCCAGTTACTCCTCCAGTATATCAGGGTGATGGGGGAGATATGCAGGAAGATGGTGTAGAACCTGATATTGATCTACCTGTAGGACATGTTGAGCAAGAAGAAGTAGGAGAGCAAGTTCCCGCAGAACCTCAGTTGAGAAGATCTTCTAGACAACGTCAACCTTCCAGAAGATACTCTACAGATGAGTATGTGATGCTTACTGATGCAGGTGAACCAGAGAGTTACCAGGAAGCAGTTGAGAGTGAGCAGAAAGAGAAGTGGTTAGCTGCTATGCAGGAAGAGATGAATGCTCTTCAGAAGAACCACACTTATGATTTGGTGCTGCTACCAAATGGAATGAAGGCCTTGAAGAACAAGTGGGTTTTTAGGTTGAAGACTCAAGAATATTGTTCTCAACCAAAGTACAAAGCTAGATTGGTTGTGAAAGGCTTTGGTCAAAAGAAAGGTATTGACTTTGAAGAGATATTTTCTCCTGTTGTTAAAATGTCTTCTATTCGTGTTACTCTTGGTATTGCTGCTAGCCAAGACTTGGAGGTTGAGCAGTTAGATGTGAAGACAGCTTTCCTTCATGGTGATTTGGAGGAGGAAATTTATATGGAGCAACCAGAAGGCTTCAAAGTCAAAGGTAAAGATAATTTTGTCTGCAAGTTGAAGAAGAGCTTGTATGGGCTAAAGCAAGCTCCAAGACAGTGGTACAGAAAGTTTGATTCATTTATGACAGAAAATGGATACAAAAGAACGGCTTCAGATCATTGTGTGTACATCAAATGGTTTGGTGAGGATTTTATTATTCTCTTACTTTATGTTGATGACATGCTTATTCTTGGGAAAGATATGTCTAAAATTGACAGGTTGAAGAAGGAAATGAGTGAGTCTTTTGCAATGAAGGACATGGGGCCAGCAAAGCAAATACTAGGCATGCAGATTTCTCGTGACAGGAAAAACAAGAAGATTTGGTTGTCACAGGAGAAATACATCGAGAAGGTATTGGAAAGATTCAGTATGAGCAATGCTAAGCCAGTTGGTTCTCCTCTTGCAGGTCACTTCAAGTTGTGCTCAGAACAGAGTCCGTCAAGTGATGAGGAGAAGGAGAAAATGCAAAAGGTTCCTTATGCTTCAGCAGTTGGAAGTTTAATGTATGCAATGGTATGTACGAGGCCAGACATCGCATATGCAGTGGGTGTTACTAGCAGATTTCTTGCAAATCCAGGCAAAAAGCACTGGGCAGCGGTGAAGTGGATTTTTAGATATCTCAGAGGGAGCTCTAAGATTTGTTTAAGCTTTGGAGGTGGACCACCTGTGTTGACAGGTTACACAGATGCAGATATGGCCAGAGATATAGATACGAGGAAGTCTACTTCAGGTTATGTACTTACTTTTGCAGGGGGAGCTGTGTCATGACAATCCAAGTTACAAAGGTGTATTGCTCTCTCCACCACAGAAGCAGAATATATTGCTGCTACAGAGGTATGCAAAGAAATGTTATGGATGAAAGAATTCTTACAAGAATTGGGGCTGAAACAGGAAAATTATGTGGTGCATTGTGACAGCCAGAGTGCCATCCATTTGTGTAAGAACCCAATGTTTCATTCCAAGTCAAAGCATATAGATGTCAGATACCACTGGATTCGAAATGTATTTGAAGAGAAGCAATTGCAGCTTCAGAAAATTCATACAGATGACAACGGAGCAGACATGTTGACGAAGACCTTACCAAAAGAAAGACAGGAGATATGCCGACAGTTGGTCGGCATGGCTTCACATTGAGGAGTCATGGGACAGCCTCCCTTATGGGCTGAAGGGGGAGGTTGTTGGGCTGATGGCCCATATTCAGCCCATGTGAGCTTTATCAGCCCACAGCCCACACCCCCTCTTAACCTAACCCTAATTAAGATTAGAGAGGTGTGGTGGCTGCGTTTTAGAGGCAGATTAAGGCTATAAAAAGGCAGCAACGAGGCAGATCTTTGAGGCCACGGGATTCCAAAGAGAAGAAGGAGATCAAGGCAGAAAAGGAAGAGAAAGAAAGGGAAGAAGACAAGGACAACGCAGAGAGACTGTTCACAATCATCTAGCAGTGTTCTCATCTCAGGTTAGATCAAATCTACAGTAGACTCTTGCTGTGATTACTTGGGGAGGTTTTAGATATTGTGGGCAGTGACGTGATCCTTGTATCCCAGTTATTCTCTTGTGGTTGTTGCTAGGGTTTTGGGCAAGAGATTGAGATTTGTATATTCATTATTCTCATAGTGGATTATCTCTAGTTTGCCCCGTGGTTTTTACCCTTCACATTGAAGGGGTTTTCCACGTATATCTTGGTGTTCTGTTTGATTGTGTTTCCATTTTATTCCGCTGCGTATTTTGGTCTTTTAGTATTTGTTCCTATACAAAGGTTATTCCTCTTTTTATCCCCATCATCTCCTTCAATTGTCTCTTCCCTTTTATCTCTCCCAATAACTGTTGTGCTTTCTCCTCTTCTCTTCTTCCTTTCCCAACAGTCGCTGGCACCACTATCACCCCTTTTTTGTTAGAATATTTAATGAAAATATAAAATTTTAATCTATCTATTTTTATTTTATTTATATTATTTCTTTAGGAATTCATCACTTTTAAGAGTTTGATATGATGGTATTATTCGGATGCACCACTTGAGAAACATCGCTTGTTATAACATGCACATTTCTCAAGATCAATTCTTGGGGTAACATGGTGACACACCACTGGTTGAAAGAGTAAAAAAATTATTTTTTTTTCTTAAAGAGTTTCCTAACAAGATGATGCTTTTTGATTCGAGACTAGTCACATTTTTTTTCTTTATTCTTCTTTGACTTTATCGATACGAAACGTCTTCAAGAATACTCCAAGTTTGTGAATGCACAAAAACTCATATTTAGTTGTATTTTGGGATGGTTTTCCTGATCAAATCTACAAGAATGCTATGAACATGTCTTAGGATAACGTCTTATGCCTCTGAATTTTAATAATTTTCTCAATTTAAGACGTATGGCCGGATTCGATTAAGGAATAGTAAGTGCAACCCCGGCCATGGTGGCACACTAGCTCGGGAGTGGCCCGGCATCGTAGTATCTATATTGATAAGCTCTTGAATCTATCAGATCCGCCGTAGCTCCGTAACCGCGCGCCGATATATCCGCGGCTATCATGCTAGCCTGAAGTTGGAGCTGTAGATTTAGGAGCTGTTGCCTTGGTTTTGCAGCTTGTTCTTGTGCGTCATGGCCCGCCGTCGGTTGTTGCACTCTTTGACCAGTGGCGGAGTTATGGATGCGAAGCAGATCATGTGGCCGCCAAAGTCGCAGCCTTCGCGCAGGATTAAGGAGGAGCCACGTGAATTGAATCCTTAGGAGCATACAAGCAGTTGGAGTCTTCATTGGAGTTATGCAACCATAGGCTGTAGCTATAGAGATCTCCCTGTGGATCATCTCATCAGTTTCAGACATTTCTTCCAACGAGTGGGATGCTTGTGCCTCCGATGCAACTAGTCCCGAAAAGTTTAATCCTTTCATCTCAGTCATGCTTTCCTCTGAAGCTTAGAGGAGTCACGTTCTGCGGTAAAGGTTGGACAAACTTTTCCCCTTATTTTTGAGTTCATCGATAGTTTCTCATTGCCTAAACCTTGACTTAAGGTAATGTCTGGACGAATACACTCAAGATTCCCTATTAGATGTTATTTGCTTGTTAGATTAAACTGGGTGTGGTTTTGTTCTCTTTTATCGGCTTCTTCGGTTCGTTTGTCGTCGCTTTTTTGAGATACAAATTGTTTCCCGGTTTCTTTTCTTCGAGAGCAAAAGTGGTTACCTTTTTTGCCTAATTGCATGAAAGATGTATCTTTGCGCAAAGTGCGAAGAAAATCTTGATTGATTATAGTTCTGTTCTTGTTCTTGGAACACCTGAGAGCTCGTCTTTGATTTGGAAAGTTGTATCTTTTGGTCCTCATCATGAGAAAGATGTATCCGTATGGAAGGGTAGTGATTAATCGCTTGGCAAAATAATTTGTTCATTGTTTTGGCTTTGATTTGGAACGAATAGTGAAGGATGATAAAAAAAAAAAAAAAATGTCGTGGACTTTGTTGAACATTTACATTCTACACCAAAAGTAACACTTGTTTTTGCCAAGTATTATCAAGATTCTGGCTATACTCCAAAATCACACTTAATCTTCATTTGTTCTTCTGTTGCTATGAGGTTTTATTTTGGAAAGAGCAAAGTTTGACATGTACGAGAGATTTGTTGATCCATGGTGAACTACGTATGACACGTATGCTTCTGCATTTTGCCTTTTTTTTCGTTTCTTTGCCTTGATGTATAAAAGCTTGATGTGGTCATACTTTTGTTCTCGGCATGTTGGAAGCTTTTGTTTGAGAAATAAAAAATATTTCATTTGTGAAGGGTCTATTTTCTTGACGTGTTTGTATTATGTTTTATGTCAAGACATCCGATAAAATTGGACCACATATGTCAAGACATCCGATAAAATTGGGTGTGGTCTATAGTTTGGCAAGTCCCATAGTTCTACATCGGGAAAATCAGACTTGTTATCTCCTATTGGAACTATAAATAAGGGCCTGGCCTTTGAAGTCAGATACACCACAAGTGGTACCACAAGAAATTAAATAGTTTGGACTTATACTTTGAGTTTTTCTTGTTTAGTATTTTTGGGTGTTTTATGGCCTAGGAACATCTCCCTAAGGCATTTGTAATTGTCCCTTTTTATAGTAGTGATTTGCTCCTCTTTCGTCCGTGGATGTAGGTCAAAGTTAATTGATCGAACCACGTAAATCTGGTGTTCTTATCGGTTTTATCTTTTCGTTTTATTGTCTTTGTTGTGTTGCCAAAATTACCTTATGGTAAATTTCCTGGGGCTACCTCTAACAAACTGGTATCAGAGCCTGGTTTCGGGATCTTTTGGCAACGATGACAATAACAAAGATTGTTGTCGAGAAATTCGATAGAAATGTCAACTTCGGCTTGTGGCAACTCAAGATGGAGGCCATTCTAGTTCAAGACAGAGTTGATTTGGTACTATAGGAAGCCGAGAGCATTCCAAATGATATGTCAAAAGAAGAGCTTGCGGGTATGGATAAGAAGGCATGATTAAGCATCATTCTAAATCTCTCTGACGAGGTTTTACGGGAGGTAGCTACAGAGACTACGACTAAGAGCATGTGGGACAAGCTTAAAGCCTTGTACATGAAGAGGACAGTGGAGAATCGTCTCTACTTGAAGCATAGTCTATATATGCTTCGGATGACTGAAGGTACATCTATACTCTCACATCTTGATAAATTTGATTCTTTGGTTATGGATTTGGAGAATATAGATGCAAAAATTGATGATGAGGATAAGGCTTTGTTACTCTTGTGTTCTCTTTCCCAATCTTTTAAGCATTTCCGTGATACTTTGATTTATGGAAAAGAAACAGTTTCGTATCAAGAAATTAAATCTGCACTGAAATCTAAGGAGCAGATAGACAGGAATATCACTGGGGAAAGTAGAGAGAATCAGGCTGAGGGTCTGGTTGTTAGGGGGAGAATGGATAAAAGAGAATTTGGCGGTAGTAGATCTAAATCTAGATCTAAATCCAGACATAGAAATTTGGAATGCAGATATTGTCATAAAATGGGGTACATTAAATCTGATTGATTTAAATTGAAAAATAAATTAAAGCAAAAGGAAAAATTTATTGAGAAAACTATTGAATCCGCTGAAGTTAGTGTAGCAACTGATGAGAATGTTGAAAATATTTTCTCTGCTATTGATGACAGGACGAGGTCTAAAAATGAATGGATTTTAGATTCGGGTTGTTCTTATCACATGTGTCTCATTAGGGATTTGTTTTCTACATATGAATCTTGTAATTATGGAATTGTTTTGATGGGCAATAATGTCACATGTGATGTTGTTGGTAGAGGCACAATCCGAATTAAAATGCATGATGGTATTGTGAGGACGCTCACTAATGTTAGACATGTTCCTGATTTAAAAAAGAATCTCATCTCTTTAGGCACCCTAGAGGCCCTTGGGTGTAAATACACAGCTGAAGGTGGAGTTATGAAAGTTTCTAGAAGTGCTCTTGTTGTTATAAAAGCTTGTAGGTCTGGTAGCTTGTATATTCTGCAAGGAACTACTATCACAGGTTCGGTTGCAGTCTCATCATCATCATTGTTTGATTCTGACATAACTAAATTATGGCATATTCGTTTGGGTCATATAAGTGAAAAAGGTTTGAGCATATTGAGCAAAAGAGGTCTACTTTGCGGACAGAGTATTGGGCCACTGGACTTTTGTGAACACTGCATTTTTGGAAAGCAGAAAAGAGTCAGCTTCACTTCTCCGACAGTTCACAAAACGAAAGATACTCTTGACTATATTCATTCAGACCTTTAGAGTCCAGCTCATGTTCAGTCTAAGGGTGGTGCTAGGTATATGTTGACTTTCATTGATGATTATTCCAGGAAAGTTTGAGTTTATTTTTTAAAGCATAAAAATGATATTTTTCTAACCTTTAAACAATGGAAGGATTTGATTGAGAAGCAAACATGTAAACAGATTAAGCGGCTTCGAATAGATAATGGCATGGAATTTTGTGAAGGTGACTTTGAAGAATTCTGCAAAAATGAAGGAATCGTTCGACATCGCACTGTTAGGATGATGCCTCAACAAAATGGTGTGGCCGAACGTATGAATAGAACACTCTTGGAGAGAGCAAGGTGTATGATCTCAAATGCAGGGTTGACAAAGGACTTTTGGGCAAAGGCGATTAATATGGCCTGTTACGTTGTCAACCGCGCTCCTTCTGCAGCACTTAACTTTAAAACTCCGGAGGAAGTTTGGTCAGGTACTCTGATTTAAAATTTTTTGGGTGTCCAGCATACATGCATGTAAATGAAGGAAAATTAGAGCCTCGAGCTAAAATGTGCATTTTCCTTGGGTATGCTTCTGGAGTGAAAGGATATAGATTATGGTGTTCTGATCTCAAATCCCCAAAATTTATAATCAGTAGAGATGTTACTTTTGATGAATTGTTTATGTTATCTTCCAAAGAGGATTCTACTAGTTATACAAATGATAGTGCGCAGAAGTAGGTGGAGCTTGAGATTGGTAGTTCAGATTCTTTTAAGTCGAACTCTTCTACTCAAAGAATGCTAGTAGGTGGTCTCGAGTCTACTGACGCAGATGATCCAGAGGAAGAGCAATATTCCATAGCCAAGGATATAACACGGAGAGATATTCGACCACCACAAAGATATGCAAATTTGGTTGCATATGCTTTGTCTGTTACAGAAGAGACAAGTGAAGTTGGTGAGCCTACTTCCTACTCAGATGCAGTTCCTTGTGATAATTCTGCTAAGTGGTTGATTGCGATAAACGAGGAAATTGAATCTCTCCATCGGAATAGAACTTTGGATCTTGTGAAGCCGCCTTTGGGTAAGAAAATTTTTAGATACAAATGGAACACTATTGCTGAGGGAAAGGTCCTTGTTTAGAAAATTCATACGAAGGACAATCCAGCTGATATGCTTACGAAGCCTCTTCCGGTTTACAAGTTCAAGTAGTGCTTGGACTTGGTTGGTGTTCATTGTTGGTGATTGCCCGCTGGGGCTTTTATAAAGAAAGTGGAGCAAGTTTTGTTGGGACATGCCAAGATGGAGATTTGTTAGTTTGGCAAGTCCCATAGTCCGACATCGGGAAAATCAGACTTGTTATCTCCTATTGGAACTATAAATAAGGGCCTGGGCTTTGAAGTCAGATACACCACAAGTGGTACCACAAGAAAACCTAAGTATTTACTTTGGTTTAAGTCCACACTCAGTTAAATAGTTTGGACTTATACTTTGAGTTTTTTTGTTTAGTATTTTCGGGTGTTTTATGGCCTAGGAATATTTTCCTAAGGCATTTGTAATTGTCCCTTTTCATAGTTGTGATTTGCTCCTCTTTCGCCCGTGGATGTAGGTCAAAGTTGATTGACCGAACCACGTAAATATGGTGTTCTTGTCGGTTTTATCTTTTCGTTTTATTGTCTTTGTTGTGTTGTCAAAATTACCTTGTGGTAAATTTCCTAGGACTAGCTCTAACAGTTTCTAGGAGCTACTCACCTCCCGTGTGTCTTCATATAGGAACAACAAAAACCATTGTCAAGTATTCTTTGATAGTATAGCTCAAGAGAGCCTTCCCTTGTGTCCTCTCTACAGTTGGTCTGCACTTGGTACACACATATACTAACGTGATCTATTCTTTTTATACGTTTTAATATGAAGCTTAAATACCTTTCATTGCATTTGATATGGCAGATTGCTTAGTAGTTTGATGTTTCTAAGAATTTTGTATCTTCCATTTACATAGTTAATCCATTATAGGAACCTATTAGTTGGCCATTAGTACATCCCGTAGCATCATGATCTTTTTCCAAGCTGCAGGAGAGATTTTCTTTTCTGGTAAATGTAAGTGCCTTTTAGTTTTAATTATTTTTATTCATGTGATTTTAATTATTTTGATCATTGATCTCTTAAATTTTTATGATTTATTTATATCTAAAATAATCTATATATTTTTTAAAACATAGTATATAATCTCTTCTCATTAAGTCGAGTTAACAAACGTTAGATTCTACGTGACATGTTGACTCATAATAAATTATTAATATAATGACACATGTAATTTATGGGTAAGATCTATTTTAACCCCTATGGTTTTGGTCATGGATTTCTTAAGTCCTTATGGTTCACTCATGTTTAAAATAACTCATATATTTTTAAACATGTAGTATATAAGTTTCTCCCGTTAAGTCTAAGTTAACAGATATAGTCCGCTTATATAGTATACTGACTTATAATAAATCATTAATATAATGACATATATAATTTAAGGTTAAGATCCACTTTAGCTCTATGATTTTAGTCATGGACCTCTTAAGCTCTTATGGTTTACTTATGTCTAAAATAACTCATACATTTTCAAACACGTAACATATATGTCTCTCCCATCAAGTCTAAGTTAATATATGTTAGAGTGTGCTTATATGACATATTGACTCACAATAAACTGAGCTCATCATCAACATGGGAGGATTACATGCATACAACATTTTGCTAGGTAACAACAGTTCAGTGCTATTGCTAGTGATCGCTTCCCCGATGATGCCTTCTACTGATGGAGGTTTCATTTTTTTCTTAAAACTTAAATTACATATGTCATTATATTAATGATTTATTATGAGTTAATATATAATTATAATATTTATTAACTTAGACTTTACGATAAGAGCTTATATGCTATGTTTTTTAAAATATAAGGATTATTTTAGATACGAGTAAACCATATGGGCTCCATGATCAAAACCATAGGGGCTAAAATATATCTTAATCATAAATTATACGTGTCATTATATTAATAATTTATTATGAGTCAACATGTCATATAAACAAACTCTAACATCTATAAACTTAAACTTGATGAAATGGACTCATATATTATATTTTTTTAAATATATAAATTATTTTAGACACAAGTAAATTATAGATATCATTTTGCACTTACCATAATATCATAATAAATTATTACTTATAGTGCTTATGAACATGTGTTTTATGTCTCTTTTAAGCTTATTTATAAATTATCAATGGATTTTGGAACATCAACAGACAAAATCGTATCAACTTTTTGTGGTTTTTGTTTCAGTTGCATACTCAATGCATTGTTGTGTTGCATCTAATCACATTCTGAAGTATCATCTCATACTCCTTCAATTAGAGATACATTGTACATGATACAAGTTAGTCTAAATTTAGTCCAATATGCCTATTCCTTGTGTATGTAAAAGTAAAACTTGGAAACTTAAGTTCCAATTTCATGAATCCGTCTGTGTTATGGCTTACCATTTATTATTTTGACTTTTCCTTATCCTTTTCATGAACATTTATTAGTTTGACTTTTCCTTGTCTTGCTAATTCATGATAATAACAAAAAAACAAAAGGTATCTATTTTTTTCTATAATTCATGCTAATCCTTGTCTTGCTAATTCATGATAATAGCACAAACAGGGTAGTTTGTTGGTAAAAGTTCTTTTGTATAATTCAGGGCTACTGGCTCTATTAAGGACTAAATCAGATTTCAGAGTTCAATTGCCATGTTGTGTTCAAGTTTACTGAATTGTATGATTTCTGAGTTCATCTGATACTCTTTGCTTAAATGCCTTCGACTTCCTTATTTTAGATAACTTACTGAACTTTCCGAAGATGATGAAAATATACATATATATATACATATATTCATTGAGTGTTTGATAAATGACAAACGTCAGAA
The DNA here is from genome assembly GCF_036884655.1 of Musa acuminata AAA Group. Lineage (NCBI taxonomy): Eukaryota > Viridiplantae > Streptophyta > Magnoliopsida > Zingiberales > Musaceae > Musa > Musa acuminata. The sequence goes on from NC_088342.1 coordinate 40,923,275, forward strand.
TTTTGTTATTATATGCTATGATAAAGAATTAAATCTTATCGTCCGAAAAATAAGTCCCATCAAATCTCTTTAATATCTTTCATTACATACTCATCAAAACAATGTAGAATCTTTTTTTAATAATTAAGTGATATTGTACAACTAAATATTTTGCTTGTACAATTTTTTATTTTCATATATATTTTTTATCTTTTGTGAACAAACACTATAGCTTATCTTAGCTAGTTAATATTAATAAAAAAACTTATAAATTAAACTTACTTAGCATCAATAAACTGAGTTGATTTCTGAACCATGTGTGATTGAGCTGTCCTACACTATCTCAATCTAAAAATATTCTTTATGAACTTCTGGATTTAGAGAATTTATTATGCCAACTTAGTTACTCACCTGAAGTGGACGACTCATATATTAGCTGTATTCTACCATGACCTCATCAAGCTTGAATCTGTATATATATATATATATATATAAGATAATGAACTGAGGTCAACCATTATTTCAAACTCCATATGCCCCCTCATCGAGAGTATAAATTCGCCCAACTTCGCTCATCAATTGTCATGTCATGCATGCCTTGTATGTTTTTGGGCCCTAAGCTCACGGTCAATTCGTTTCAAGCTCTGACCAACATAGAGATGTCAAGCAGCCTTCTGCGATCGGGCCGCTTACCCACCTACAGGCTTTGTTTGTGTCTACGTTTGTGAAGAGATCATGAATACCGCCGTAACACTTGATAAGGAGACCTTATGTCTCCGCATCTAATATGTCCACATGATTTCATGTGCACATTGAACTCAGGATGATCGTTGTATATAAGTATACACACAGACTCAGGAGCAGTACAAACCTTGTTCTTTTCTGTGCATGAGAGAGGACCAACCGGACGTAGCTGACCGTTGAAAGGAGCAATACAACCATGTCCGAGCTCAGCTCAGAGCTTCCAGCCAGCCGATCAGTACATGGGAAGGAGCGACGTCGGCCTCGCCACTGCCATCATCCTGGCGCACGTAAATTGATGCGCCTTGATCCCTGCCGGCCCAATCTAATCATACCACTGCACGCTCCCCAGCGTACTGCCTCTCAGCAAAACGCGCGCTATTTAAAGCACAGTTCACGGACAATGGACGGACGGCATCGAGACACAGGACTCCATCAGTGCGTCGCGAATCAAGTCGCGACTGGTTCTCCGGGCCCTGTGGGACTCTGTTGCTTGTTGGTAGAGCACACGTAACCCTATCGCATAGGGGAGATCAACGTGGTCCCATGCAAACCTCCTTGGTCGTATGAAGCCTATAATTAAGATATTAATGCCGATGGGTACTAATCAAGAAATATGCACTGCACCACTCCTCTCTCTTTCACTGTGTGCCATGTACCAACAGCTCGCCTGTAATCATGAAGATGTACGTGGACTCAGATACAACAGTGATGAACATTTTAAAACTAGCTGTGGCAAAGGCAATAATACAATATCCAAAGGAGTTGATTGACATGGGTAGGATGGTTTGATAAGTTTTATTGCCGAAGAGAGGTTGTCCTCAAGAACATGGGGTAGTGGTGGTGGGCTCAGCCGAAAGGGAGAGGCAATAGGCATCAAAGAGGGATGGCGGTCGACCTAACCTTTTGGCATCTGGAGATACGAGTCCTGCTACGGACTGCAAGAAGACTGTGAACTCGCCATATATAATGGTTTAGCAGCATTTGGACCACCTAAGGATGAAGATGAAGATGGCAGAGCAGGCTCAGATGCACACTTGGCCTTGTTCCTCAGCGAGGAGCTTCCACGGATGATGCAGTCTGTCATGCGTCCCATCTGCGGTGCGTCGCAGACGAATCCAGGACGGCCGTCTGTGTGTCTTCGCCTCTATTCTACTTGCCACTTCGAGCTAATGATGGAGAGTTATGTTGCCATGCTCTTGCCTGTGGAAGAACGGATTTTTCTGTTGCCTGATTGTGTAATGAGATCGTTCGCTTAGACTTTGAACCAAACTCTGTAAGATTTGTTGGCCTGAGTGGTCTTGAAGAAGACAACATGCAGATGAGGCTTAACAAGGCACTTGACTTGATATTCCATCTCAGTTGTTCACGCTTGAGCTGCAGAGTTCTGTCAGATAAAGAATCATTATGCATGAAACTTTCAAGACACAATGATCAAGAGCTCCATATCATCCGGAAAAGAATACAGTGTAGATCATTTTGGAAACACAGCCATCGGATAACGAGAACACAGGAGCTGTTGATTTTGACAAGGTTATTACCAACTTTATTCGACAGTACTGTCAGTAAAGGTAAGTAAAGAAGTTGACAGAAGAAAAAAGGCCATATCGATGACTCTCCTAACTTAGTGAAAAAGATGTTAACACAAGATGTTTCTTCTAAATTAATGAAAAATAATACTTGATCAAAGGTGAACAAATAGGCCAAGGCATAAGTTTTAGGTATATCAATAGGGAATTCCTTGGTTTTCTTTTACATCATTCATTCGTTCATTCATTGATTTGAACTTCTAGCTATGAACTTAGTACATGTAAACGCTCTAGAATTGACCCAACATCACTAAAATGAAACTATTAAAACAAGGTGATATTGCATAGCTCCTGTCACTGAAAGTTAAATATGCATCTACCCTTCCAGACTTCATGAAATTATGTTCTACTTGGAAATCTGTAACACCAATGACTGGAATCAAGAGAAACTGAGAACTGCATTTAATTTTGCTATGTTTTGAACAAGAAAACCATCCTTGGATTCCTTTTTCATGTTCTGTATCATTCCCTAATTATTGAAATGAATTCCTCATGGGTTCTTCCGCAGTTATTCTCAGTTGCAGTCAAGTCTAGCATGATGTGATGATTTTTTAGTACAGCTTCTGAGAAATTGCAAAAGAGTTGATGTAACTTACCCATCACAATTAATGATAATATAAATACATCCAATACGTTCATCCCAAGAATGGGGAAATTACTATTCTGTTCAGCTACATGGAACCTAATTTCCCATGTCTCTACAATATGCTTCTTTATGCTAAATAATATGACATTCATGCTTAGAGAACTCCTTGTATCTCGTCCCTGTAAGAAACATACCTTCCAAGGGAATGTTCTTCATTGCAGAAATGCATAGAGTAATCACCAGTCACTCCTAAATTTTGTTTAAATACACCGAAAACCCTGAGAAAAAACAAATAATTATTGTTTAAATGCAGGGAACGTAAATCATTATATCGACTTCGTGCTTCAACTAAACTATACAATTATGGAATCAATGTGCGCATATCAAAAATTAAAAAGAAGTACTGTGTCAGTCAAGCTTAATCTACTCGAACTATTAAGAGGTATTTGTGTCATTAGCTTATATCAATATCGCTTCTTGAGAACTGATAGTATTGCATCTATATATCAAATACATTCACTATAAAACCTTTTCGCTAATATTTTGCTTAGTTTGTTGGAAATTTTTCTTCAAGTACTTCAAAAAATCAATTCCTGAAGGAGTCATGGTAGAGAAATGTATAAGATAATGTAACAAAAACCACAAACAAATTGGAATCTTTAGGCATCAATGCCTTTTATAAACATTGGAAAGGTGACCTAATCATCATAATTTATTTCGGTAATGACTATTAAGTCAACCTGATGACTGGAATTTGTACGATAGCTGCATGGCTAAAATTTATGTGTATGTAGTGCTTGCACCTTAAAATTAAATTAGCTTAGACTCGTAATGGAACGTACATTGTAAAACTCATCATCAATCCCTTTTTCAGTACAACATGTGCATGAAAAGAAATGTCAATGAAGAGGCGACTGTGCGTAGATCACTGGCACATATACTATTAAGTTTCTTTTAGATCAGAGTAATTCCTTTCTCTTTGGTGTTGTTGCTTCTTATCCAGTGTGTTCAGCATGAATGGATTTATATTAACCATCCCATGCTTGAAACCGTACATATATCTTAATATGCATCAAAAGAATCTTATGCTTAGCCAAGTTATCAGTTTAATAGATAATTGTATAGTTTGTACCAAGAATAGGATGCACAAGAGATCCTTTTGAATTAATCACAGCTCTAAAATTATTTTACAATGTAAGATTCTATTCTTGACGTACTAACAGTAAAAAAATGATTATTTAGGACTAATACACACAGGGATTAGCTGCTTAACAATGTGGGTGGTCTTTGGTTGTCCAAGAACTCTCAGCTGATTAACCAGCATGTTATAATGTAGGATAAGTGTAAACATTCAACTATCCATCAGGTCTATGAAACAGTTTATATCAACCCATATTCCATCTATAATTCTTCATCTAAAACCATATATATATATATTTTTTCGCAATCTACATAGTGATCTTTAATGATCATGTAATCAAGAAATTAAGAAAAGAAGACTTTGATCCAATGCCTTGATCCTGATGTATAAAACAGCAATAATGACATTTTGTCCCCACTAGACCATTATCCTGAATATCTAATCAAGAAAGCATCTTTCTCAATGTACAGAACATTCAGTTAAGAAATCATGATTGTGATAGGCAAGTAATCCATCTTAATTACTATGAAGCTATCATGTCAGATAAAGCATGGGTACCTAAGTGTGGATTTCTCTACATGTGCAAACATTCCCTAACTTAAACTTCTAATCTATATGATATGCCTATACTCCAAACAAAACATTCCAACTTCCCATCAAAATGCAAGTGCATATCCTTGTCAACAATGTGAAGAAGGAAACATGACATGAACATATATATCAGTATATATACTAGACAAACTAACTGACATTTGAGGAATTATCTAATGTAGAAACGTCATAGAACAAATAACACATAATTTTCCAAGTTAAACTTAGTAATGTTCTTTGTTTTTGAAAAAAAAATTACAACTTTGCATGTAGATGTATACAACCATGCAAAACCAACAATTTATGTTGAGAAAAATGACTGAATTGGAGGATCGTCGTGGGCACAATCATCATAATATACTCGACCGGTCGTAATTAGTCCAAAAATCATAATAAATTAAAATATAACTACAAGAACAAGGACATGATGGCTGTGATTTGTTAAGAGATCCAGATATACATTAGATCATCAAATTTTGATTATGAACACTCTTAATTTTATTACAGAACGGTTGATCATTGGCTTTAGTTGTACATTTCAGCATCTCCATGTTCATTCTTGGTCATAGTTGAAGATATTATGCCGACTATGTATTGAATGAACTGTACTTTTACCAGTAGAAGTTCTTAGACTTCATTCCAAACAAAGATAGAAATGTTGTGAAGTAATGTACGGACACATTCCCTAAAGAAGCAACAATGTAAAGAACAGATGATTCATTGAGGCATGAGCAATGAAGAAAAAGAAGGCATTGACAGATATACCAGTGACAGATTTTAATGGAGGAACTTGATGCAGAAATGACCCAAACAATTTCTTGTAGAACTGAGAGATGACAGGAGATCAGTGACAACCTATACTGTCTTAGTAGGACTGACAAATGCAGTGCATCCCTAAACCTCAATTAATTTGCAGTAAAAGCACAGCTCATCCAGCTTTAACAGGCTTTAAATAGAGTGCAGGAAGGTAAAGCTCTCACAGATGTTCTTTAATATGGTTTAACATTAGAGTCCAAACAAGCTCCATCTGCTAGATTTTTGTTTCTGAGAATAAAGCAAGGAAAAACAAATACTTGCATTAACTTTTGACATGCTTACACATTATGCATGGATGATAACATACCAACACTGGCATAGCAGACAAAAATGAGATCCCGATAAATGCAAGATAAAAAGACTTATGGAGGGGGGGGTTCAGATCTGACCTCTATTGCTTCAGAACTGTATGTCTGTCCTCCATTTTAAGGAATGTCGAGTTGACTACTTTGGAACTATCTGAGAAAGATTATTCTGAGATAACATGGATTAATTAGAAGAGATCAATTTAAGCAAGGAGAGCATTGGGCCAGAGAAAGGTTCATTCATATTAGAATTCATATTACGAACCTTCATATCTTTCCATGTATTTACAACTTGAAGAGAAGATTATGAAGACGAATGAAAGAAGCAGAAAATTACAGAAAGAACCTCCAAAGCTTTCGCCAGTTTTGTTCAGCGTCCGTCCCAAATGATCCGGAAGAAGATGGCAATGTCCTCGCTTTTTTGCTTTCGTCTTCTTCATAGGTCAAGATCCAACGATGAATGCTGCTCCTTGCTCGTCGACGAAGACGAAACCAGCGAGGATTCGGCGCTGCTATGCTGAAATTGGAGGAGAGGGAGAGTAGATGCCTCTTGCGACCTTAGACAACTAAATGATGCGCCTTGGTTACTGCCATTGGCTTTGCTTTCCGTTCCGGTGCAGACGAGGTTTACTCCAAACAGCCTTACGTTCTTGGCCGTAGCCTGGCTGTGGACGACGGACACCGAATCATGAGCCATGGGCGAGCCACCACCGCCACCAGGTTGCAACTGGACCGGTGATGGCCCCGTCACCGGAGATTGGTAGAAAAGATACTGCCCCCCAAGAGCACTCGCACTCACAACATTGTATCCATACCCCAGGCGGTGGTGGTCGTATACCGTCGCCGGAGGAGGAGGAGGAGGACGAGGCATGAAGAGGTGACCACCCCACGGTCCTGCAGATTGCGCAAAGGATGCTCCATGGAAAGAGATCCGAGACGCCCGGGTTGCGCCATGGTTCTCAGGCCTCCGCTTCCAGTCGATGTAAAGGAGGTCGCGACCGGACTCGCCGACGCCACGACCGAAGGAGACGGTGTCCCCGGAGACGAGCCGCTTCTCCTTGACGAAGCGGCTCCATCCCTTGGTCATCACGTAGCTCTGGCTGCTGCTCCAGTATGAATACCGGAAGCGCCACGACTCGCCGTTGCGGTCCTCGAAGCTGAGCAGCAGCCCTTTCCCGTGGGCCTCCGCATCCAGCGGGAAGTACTTCTCGGCGTGCTGCTTCGGGATCACCAGTCGGTTGAGCTTGCCGACGTCGCTCGGCGTTACCACCTTGTCGAACATGTGCTCCTTTTCGATAAAGGAATCATCGCCACGGCGGCTACTGCTCGACGAGCCGTCGTTCCACCTGAAAGGAGCAGAGGACGACGACGGGGACGAGGTGGAAGAGGAGGAAAGCAAAAAAGGAGCATGCTTCCAGGCCTCTTCTTGCTCCGTAAAGTCAAACATATCTCTTCCATGGGCGAACGCCATCTTCAAGTCCCGTAAGATTCCCTTAAGATACCCAAACTGAAAAACCAGCAGCACGTTATGTATGCTTTCCTTCTGTTCTTCTCTTATCCTGTGCAATCTAAAGAATGAATACAAGGGGTGGAAGGGAGATGGCTTCAGTTTTAGCTAGAGAAGGAAGGGATGACGATTAGGAGGGATCCCATCGACCCCTTGCAGAAAGAGGGTGAGATTTTGGTTGTGCAGTAGTACATCAGCCTAGGTGTCTTGGCTTCTTCTTTGTCCTTCCAAACGACTGCCTCGGAAGGTTCCCCGAAGGAGGGTGGAGGTATTTTATCTGCTGTCATTTAAGAGAGAAGCACAGCAGTAAACATAGAACAGTAACACTAGGTCTATAAAGGCGAGGGTGGGAGGCATGAATTATCTGGCTGGATTCATGTGGTCTTGTCCCTTTCATCACACGGGGGGATCCATGCACCAGAGATATGACTTGTGATGAGCACCACCGGAGCAAGTTGCTGTAAACAACAGAATGGCCGAGCCTGATCTTCCAATGTGTACCATAAATAAATCACACATGTATCATATCTTATACACTTTATGTATTTGATATCACATCTTCATCATTTGTTTATCCATTGATTTGGACATTACTGTTTGATAACATTTGAGCCGGTAGAATACTGGTTGTGAGGAAGAAGAAGAAGAAGAAGAAGAAGGCTTGGCTTGGTCTGAGCTAGCAAGATTTGACTTCCTGGTACTAATGGGGACAACAACAGCATTACAGCAGTCGTATCTCTCGTATCCACACGACTTCCTTCTTCTCTACCGTCATAAAAACCATGGAAGATGATGGGATTTGCGTGCAAAGTTGTGATGTAATCTGAGGATGTGAGCTTTAAGGTGTCACCAAGATTTGCAGGCTTTTGACAATGATCTTTAGTGAAAGGGAGAACAGAGTGTTAAACACCCATGTGTGCGTACCTCCATCTCCATCCTTGTGATGACATTTGGATTGGACAATACCACCACCAAAGTCTATCTCCTTTTTGTTTCTTCTACATTGGTTGTTCCTGTCATCAATGATGTCAGACGAGACTAATAACTATAGAATTAAATGTTCCTTTTTTATTATTTATTTTGTATTAAAAAATACCATTTCCCAGTCATTCTCTTCTTTTACTGACTGAGCAGTTAATCGAGACAACTGTGACCAAATATTCCTAAAAAATGGGCACTATTCAAGCGTTAATATTTTATATCATATTTGGGGTTATCATTATGCAATTCGGGGGATGGAAGATTAAATAAAATTTCATGTATGAAGTAATTGCATCAAATAAGATGATGTAATAACTTCAGTTCATGCTTAGATCATGCTAACATGTATTTGTTTGTCAAATGGTGGTTTACAAGGCATGTTTACTTTGCATCTCTTTTATTTTATATTTGTCCTTCAATTTGTTTCTTCATACAAGTGAGAAAAATAGGTTTATTTTGATAAAATAATATGTTATTAATTTATAATGTTGATAATGATGATAATAACACTAATGCTATGAATAGTATACCAACACTATAACATAATGGTGTAAGCGATAATAGAATGATGGTCGAAGACATGACGATGACAATAGAGGTCATGTCGATAATAATGATTCTATTGATCACATAGATTATCGGAAAGCAATGATAATAACGAAATAATGAACAATGCTAAAGATTATAACATAATTTGACACTGATGTCAGTAATTGTAATATTAAAAATAGTAATAATATTGTGACAACTATCACTATAATAATGATGATGATGATGAAAGTTAATGTTGATGATGGCAATGAAGATGATCGCGATAACTCCAAGACCTCATTAAGGATAGGAAAAAAATATTATTATGCCTTTTTCAAACTTATATAAGACCAATAAAACTAGTTTTCCTTTAAAAGAATAATTTATACTCTATTAACAAACTCTATTTTTTTTGTAATATATTAATTTCTTATTCTTTAAAATGAAAACTTCCTTTTCACGTAGACACACTAGCAATCTGTTTAAATTGGTTATTTTTAGTGAGCGGTTCATTATCTACATGAATGTTGTCATCTAAGACCAGTCATAGGTTTGATATACATGGGTTGACATATCATCGATCTATGATGGACAATCTTCGAACCATGCAGAAGTGGTTCTTTCAAGAATTGGTCAACCGACTCCTCTAGGGTTAAACAGACTCCGTTGTATATAAGAAACTCTATAGGGTATGAAGGTTGACTCTGTTATCAGAGAACGAGATGTTTCAATCTTCTGAATTGCCACTTAACGTAACTTGAGCATCAAGGGTTCGTGTTAGAAACAACCTCATATCCCTTCTGTGTCTCGTCTTTACTTGTGTTGGATATCCACTGATTACGATTCACGGGATAAGAGCACTCAACCAAAAGTAACGTTGACATGTTTTAATCAGGAAACTTGTGAGCAGAAATCAGTGGATGATCTCAAATCGCCACATATCCTTGTGATCAATCTCTAACCCGATCAGCACGAATGAAGGCTTGATCATCTGAGGCACCTAAATTAAGCATTTCCGATGTGGTCGGATCATATCTCACCGCATGGTTTGAGATGAGATCTTCCGAAGTCTCAGTATCAGGTGCGGAAGCTAAGTAAAAGAAATATAAGGTTCTCCATAGCGAGGAATCCCTTCTTGTTTCCTTGTACAGCATACGGCTTCATGTGCCTACGGCTGCTCATGGTGCTTTCACTGCCTTTGGCCACAGAACACCGCACTTGTGAAGCAATTCCCTTCACCGATGCTGCACTCTTCCTTCACAGCAGATGAAACACCAGCTTTAAGACAAACGCAAGTAAAGACAAGACACATGGTTGATGAGACGTTGTGACATGGCAAACTTTGGATGACAAGAAGCATTCTTCAATCTGTCAGCCTCTCAGAATAATTATCACGTGGTGACCAAGTACAATCACCATTCGTTAGATGAGCAGTTTCCATCACAGCAGTGATGACCTCCGACATCTTCTTGGATTCTTCTCAGTTAAAACTTTCACCTCGCGACGCAGATCTTTTCTGCGGATAAACCAGCACTTTCACTGTTGTTCTCAGCCATGTCTGATCCGACGGCAACCTGGAATCAAGTGTTGGCTGACGCTGACCGAGTCCAGTCCAAGAGAACATATATGGGGACACCCATCGATGAGATGCCGCGATTGCAAGCTCTCTCCATTTGTTTATCCGGACGCGGTCACGAAATGTCCCAACACATGTACAGAATACCTAACTTCCCATCACAAAACTATTCCCTAGGGTTACATATACAGTTGCTAACCCCCGTTACAATATGCAGCGTCTGTGCACGTCTGCCATTGGAACTTGCATCCCAGAATGAGCCACATCAGTGCCCACTGACCTCCATCAGTCTTAACTCATTATTCTATCACCTCTCTTCTCCCTATGGCATTATATTACCCTCCTGAGGAGAACCCCAGATACATCTCTCCTGTTCAAACGATTGGATTCATGGAACTGATCTAAGTCTTGTCACATTTGTTTATGCTGAGGAAGGGAGAAGTTCTTGCCCTCATTGGATGAATCCACCATAAACAAAGGTATCCACATTAGCCAATTCCCAGAAAAAGGACGTCAGCTGCCCGAAGAGGCCTTACGTTAGGTTTATGGAACAGATCAAAAGGCTGGAGAAGTGGGATTAGTTTAGGAGACCAGATGATATCATATAGCGTTTAATACATGAAACGAAGCTGTCTGTGGCTTCATCATGTCCACCGCTTGTCTCACGCCTCCCTAAAAGTGCTGCAAAATTATTTGTACCTTGTTGCACATACAATCGATATTGCTCCTTGTTGTCTGCAAATTTATTGGCTTTGAGTTACTGCTTTTGCTTTAAGAGGAAAGATGTGAGCGTATGTGCTGATGTTTCACGAGAGACATGAGCTATTGGATGATGATAACATAAGAATTAATCCATGAGTACAGACAAAGGACACAAAAGGTTTTCGAACATCAAAATATGTAGTGGTTTAGGGAGAGCTAATATTCTGAGCTCTTTTACTGCTTCAAGTTTCAGTTTCCCTCAAACATGAGCCGGGTAGTAATTTTCCAAGCTAAAGATCTCAGATGCGAAGCTTGCATATAGTTTAAAGACGGACAAGAAGTGACCACCTTTTTGCATGCATTTCTAACTACTAGAGAATATTTAATGACAATTTGACTCATTCAACGAACGTGATGCCAGCTGTGTGACATAAGGATTAGATCGATGTTTCAACAATATACATATAGGTTAAACTTTTGCGGTGTCAATATAGAATTGGGACAGTAGTTTGATCGCACAATTATAGGTCGCATTCCAAGGAAGCTAGATTCTACTGCTGACCTATTAGGGTTTCCAAAGAGGCATGATTGGTAAGTTGCTACATTTCTCTGATTGCAAGCAAAGATGGTTTTCTAAGACTCGATTAGTATTAAAGGACGTGTCATTAGTTTCCTTGTGGTCAATTAATGTGCATTTTTGTCTTGAGTTTTTGATCTACTGTCATTGTTAGCTGTCACCAGAACGATGGGTTTGAGTGTGTAACAATGGCCAATGATCTGATCAATGGAAATTGGCAGAAGGAAAGACCAGCTTTGGCCATTAAGAAAGTACACATGTGTCGCCCATATCTCTCTTTCTCCTCATTCAAGAGAATGAGATCAAAGCAGCATATGACTATAATCATCATATCACTCACATAGATAATATAGTTTGTACAGAATGTACACATGATGAGTGGTTGATGAATTATAAAGCAACGTCAAATGATCAATATATAACTCTGGTAAACTTTAGAGAAAAGTAGCAGCATGGCTCAAAATGTTCTAAGCTTGGAGATGACCCCTTCATTTTCTCTTCTCTAGTGTAAAAACTATTTTAATATCATAAGTTCCCACAAATTTGTAACGTTCTGATCAGAATGCTACAAATTTTTTGTTCCCACTTTTTCAAAGATCTGGTCAAAAGACCATTCTTTCAATTGTGTTCTTTCTTTTTTTTTTTTTTCTGAACATCATGTCAATGCTTTGATATGGATAAACTTCCTTTCATATACCATCCAACCAATTATGACTATTTTAAGATTGTGTGTGCTACATAAAATGGATAAGAAAAGTGGTTCTTTAATTGTCATACTGTGTACTTTAATTTCAATTTTCATGTTTTTTTTTCTTATTGTATTGTTCTATTATATTATAATAAATTGATTGCTAAATCACTCAACCTTCACCTAAAAAAGTGAGGAAATATTTTATTCGTTTTTTTTCTAGAAACACTCATTGATCTCTTAAATTTAATTCTTGATGCTGAGAGATAGAAAGAAGGAAATGGTATGGAGAATGTTGATAAACATTTTTTTTTTTTCTTGATGAAGAACTCTTCAAATTATTTTAGTGATAATAGTACCAAATACCTTCTTCATGGATTTCTCATCTCTAATATTAACAGAACAAGATTCTATCATTTATAGAACTCAAGAAAACTAACTTTTACCCTTAATATTAGTGTATGTAATTCCAAATTAAAACCAATAGGAAACATGCCACATATCTGTTTAATGATATGAGAGCAAAAAAAATTCAGGAAGATTAGATGACGATAGGTCACAAAAGGATGTAACATTAAGCATTTTTCTAGAAATTTTCATGAATGTATATATATGTATATGTATGAGCTATATGTAACTAGGAAAATACTTTTAGATTCAAAATGTACTAAGGTCATTAGAAGTTTTATACTGATACTATATTGGTGATGAAGGATCACAAGTAAATTAAAATTAAAAAAATATTTTAATCAGATTTTAAGATTCCTAACAACTAAGAAATACTATGCTATTTCACAGATCAAATTAGACGCCTACATGAAAGAATCAAAATTGCGAAAGTGCAGTGATGTTGTAGGGAACCAAATTCACATCTTGCTGCCGTCGATCACTATTTTGGGTTTTGTAAAGCCAGAGACTTCTCTATTTGCCAAGCTTACGAGAACAAGCTATCGTATATATACATACATACATATATAATATTATTTTTCATCAATCAGGACTCAACATATGAGTTCAATCAACAGCTAAAAGATCATATTGGTTATGTTATATCACACCTAAAAAGAATATTACCTAGTCAAATCGGTGATTACAGACCCCTACTGGTTTTTATTCATTTCGAACTTGTTAAATGAATATCGAAATATTGATGAGATTTTTATGCTTGTGTGAAAAACATATACTGACTTTATTATCCAAAGGGTCTTATTGGATGCACATTTAATGTAATCTTTAACGGAATAGGAGATACAAAATACTAAATGTGGGTAAATTATGCTCTCAAACAATGATCGCACCCTCTAAAAAAAAAAAAATGTATATTATTCAGTCACGATCAGGTCAAATCGATTTCATCTAGTCAGGATGAGAATGTTTTGATTGTATCAATCACCATTTCACCATTTCAAATAGGATAATAAATACTATACGGATGATGAACAGCATCGACAAGAATACAAATAACATATTACGGCAGAGATCCTGAGACGCTTATGCGCACCTCGTAGTGGAGAGAGATAGTTACATGTTGTCCTTAATGAAGGAAGCAGACTCTTAAAATGGGAACAGCAGTCGGACAATTCAAAGCTGATATAATAGGATATATAGAACCTCTAATTTCCTAATTATATTTGTAGATAGTTTTTGTTCTTTTTTATCTTAAATATATCTCCTAGTTTTTCTTAACTTGTATCTCCTTGAACTACCAATCTGATACTCCTAAAGTCTCTCGCGCACACAGATCTCTTACTTTAAACCATACCACAAATTAGAGATAAAGATACAACTTCTGTGAATGAGTTACTGAGTTTGATTTTGATATTAGGTTAGATTATGTTCATTGCATTTTTTCTATTTATTTACAATTATAATGTTTTTATTAGTTAACATGATTGGCTTGATTTTTGTTAAATTTCAAACCAATATAAAATGTTACTTGATATTTGGATTCAGTATAAATTAGATTTTTTTATTGTAACAGCAATTTCCATCATATGGATTATTAGTGTTGTAAAAAATGATCTTAAAAAAAAGAATTAATATGCATTAGACAGAGCTTTAGATTCATAAATGTTTTAACTATTTTATACAGAATCACCACTGATTCTCCCACATCCCTCATAAAAATCTTGAATGCACTTGCAATGAATAGTCATTTTGACAATGACAAAATTTATATTTGTTCATTAACACTCCACTAATATTAAATTTAATCAACAAAATAAAAGGTAAAATATTCTTCCAAATTTTAGTGGACAATATATACCTTTTTATCTTTGTTTTTGAGATCCTCGTGATGTTTTCCATAGGTATATATAAAGCCCTCCATACGTTTCATAAGAGCTACCAAGTAATTAATGGAGGGGACCCTTTGGGAATGTGACAAATGGTAGTGCAAACCTTGTCATCTAAAACCATTGCTCACTGTTACTCTACTGATATATTGTACATGTCCTATGTGGATCGAGTACACGAATATGTGGTCATATGGCAAAGACTTTAAAGTTTGGACCACCAATTATAGCTAGAGTCTAAATCTTCCACATCAAACTAGCTGGGAAATGCCACTTTTAAGGAGTATCATGTGGGCGTCTCACCTGCACAAGATGTGGACTCCCAAACAGTCGTCTTGTCTTACCTCCACAAGCTTCATGTTATCCTTGCGAAAGAAGCAACATTTTCTTCTGCAGTGGTCCTATGGACTGGTGGGCAATGGCCTCAAGAAGACAAAGGGTAGCTCATGGGGGACCTCTCAAGTTAGTTCAGTCCCTCCTCCCTTTTCTCCATCCCTCTACCAACATTTATTCAGAAGAGAAGACCTGTCTTGTGTGTAGCAATGTCGGTGTATGCCTGCGTACTAAGTTGTGTTATCTTGTCCATTTAATCCAATCGTAGAACAGTAGATAGCCTCAAGATGATGCTCCTCAAGGAAACCATGCGTTCTGGTTATCCTATTGTCTTCACGACACCACTGCGATGTATAGCCTTGCTTCTGCTTGCACGCTGACAATGGAATGACCCTTCGCTTTCACCTACAGACGAAGTCACGTTTGTAGCTGCCTCCATGTGAAATGACTGTGCCGAAGTCTGCATGACTCATTCGGCACTGCCACGCCTAGATATGCAGATCGGAATGAACAACATCGATCAGAAGCAAAAGGATCCACTGTGCAGGAACAATACGAAGGCATGGGCGCGTGTGCGGAGGAAGAAGGAAAGCTGGCCGGTGGAGAACCCCAAAAGATTCCTTCCCGTATGAAGAATCCCAGATGGGTCTGCAGCCCTGCGTAATACCGTTGAGCCTTCGCTGTTAGGTCGCTTTCTGACCTCATCAGATGAGATCAATCACCCATATATGCTCTCAGAGAGGGGAGAGAGAGAGATAGAGAGAGAGAGAAAGGCCGATGGAGAGTCTATTCTGTGCGTGGATCACATCATCTCATGTGTCTTGTTACGCATGCAGTGGAAGGGAAGTCGCAGAAAGATGCACCAGCTGGTCCTGCGACATCTGCTGCTGCTGCTGCTACCTGGAAAAGGAGTACTGAGAACACCAGCTGTCTCCAAGCCGATGCCAATGGGCGTCACTTAATGTAAGGCTACTACTCGACGGGATCAGCCAAATGCCCGCCTCGTATGAAGGTTGATAACGCTGTATGTGTCTGTCACAGGGTAAAGTAAAGTAAGACAAGACAGAATAAATTCTTTCCTATTCCTCTCAGATTAGTGATACTACGTGTGACCAATGATCATGACTGCCATTAGCTAGGGCAGTGTGCCTTCACTCGTACGGACTCATAAAACAACGACGTAAAAAGGAGTTAAAGGAGACCAGCTAACCAGTGATTATAATAATCATTTATTTATACAGGGATTCAGCCAGAGAAGTCGCGTAACATTAATGCTGTGAAAACTCTTCGATGGAATGGGGTGGATGCCTGACACCACTGTGAGCTGTGAGTACCTGACTGCATATATAGTTGCATGGTGTTGCGTATTGATGGGCCTCTTTCACTTGTTGATCTGTGTTTGGGCTTGCATTTGTCTAAGAGGAACAAGATAAGAAGAACATGACATTGGCCAACTCAAGCAAGACACCAAGATTTGTATGGTCCTTAACGTAGTTGACTCGTGGGGTTCTTAATTATTTTTGGTAGAGGGACCGACACCAATCGGCTTACTTATCCACTTCACAATATGTTAGGACAAATCATAGGCTTTAAAGAAAGTGAATAATAAGTTAACTTCTCACTCCTGCAATCTACAAACCTAAGAAAGTTATATCTTAACCTTAAATTTGTAAGTATAGGAACCGGATCCAATCACAAGCTCATATCTGACAACCATTGGGGTTGATTTGGATTTCGTATGTATGAATTTAAGATCCATACCCGACCTCAGAACTTGATGGATTAAGTCTCATTACATACTCATGTTATCTTGACAAATTTGGATCAAGCAAGCACAAATTGAGCCTCATAGTAGGATATGAAAGAGACGGAAAGGAAGGTTTTTTTTTTATATATAGAAATGAATATATTATTAAGGGAAGAAGAAGATATCATATCGCCTACCATTACATAAGATCATATTTGCAAGTATAAAGTTAATTTTTGTGATCTAGATGTCTGAGGTTTGAATTATGAAAATACTATTAGTAGGATTTTAATTTTGATAGTGTCATGAATACCGTCGATTGGTAATCGGCCCGATTGATTCACTATCAAAGATACAAGGTCATCTTTTTGTCTTCTCGTTGATTTGGGGTGCTAACGTGGTAGATCGATGAGGGAGGTCCGATGGAGGATGGTTTATCGAGGGTAATCTGGCCTTGGAATAGAGAGGCCAAGTAAAGGAATACGGGTCTCCCTTGCTGCGGGATCATCTCCTGGCTACAGGGTTGTCTCCTGACTGTCAATAGTTTTGCACAATAGGTTTGCGCCAAGAGCTTCTCGGTTCGACCCCTTCAATGCTTAAGTCAGCATAAGGTGGAGGGGGAGAAGGACATCAGTATGAGCAGTGTAAATGAGAGAATAGAGAGGCTATTGCCTATTTAGCCTCCTTTGGTGCTTAACTAGGAGCGTGATTTTTATACTTGCTCTGAGCGATCCAAACATTCGTTTAATCAAAGCCACTTGTATTCTGAATGATAGAGGCATTAATGAGGGTGACTTGCTGTCAGTCATTAATGCAGAGGTATTAATGAGATATCAGTCAAGAGGTGACTAGGGAGGTTAGGGCATGCTGTCATTAATGATCATCGGTTTTCATGCCTTTATTGTCTTTTAGTCCATGTGGCGAAGGGAGCGAGGGTACCAATATTATCCCTATTAAATTTATTTATAAAATCATATTTAGTTAAAACTCTTAAAGTATTTTATTATAATATTCCATATTTCCATGAGTTCTTGTCAATTCAATCTAAAAGTTTTAACTTATTAAGTTTTAGGCCAAATCCTACATATATTGTTATATATTAGTGGAAAATGTTATTATCATTCTGATCGGGTCGACGTGATTTGTACACATGCGTAGAAACGATGAGGTGTCACTAAGGTGTCTTTGGAGGTATCGTGGAAGTTGGTATGGGGTGCACTTAGGTGCTCCAACAATGGCATGCATACAGATCTAAGCTAGGAGTGGGTTTCTTGATCCAATCTTTTTGACGTCTAAGTTAGTTTCAAAGCGAGGTGAAAGTGGCAAAAAAAAAATATATATTTGACCTCGATTCCTACGCTGGAGATAGGTTTTTATATCGAATAAAAAGAAAATAGAACATTTTAAAGAATATTACATAAGAGGACAATCCCTAATAATCTCTAACCGTTCTTCTTGAACCTTGTCTATGTAGATGGTCAAAAAGGAGAATCACTCATAGTCGTTACTTTGGACTTATAGCCATGCAGATAGACTAAGGGGTAGGTCTTGTCCTCATATGCTAATTTGGTTGTCACAGTCATATGTCAAATGATAATTGATCAATAATATATACTTTATCAATACCTATTCTTCTAATCTTTCTTGCTGTCGGACTATTTTTCTCTTTCGATCTAAAGCTTACGCATGAATATTTCCCAATAGATCCATCTTCTTCTGGCATGACAAATAACATAATTATTTTCAAAACTTTTTATTTTTTAGCTATATATTTATATCATATATAACTTTTAATATTTTTAAAAGTTAGTTGTCCACCATTCTCCGAGATGTGTAAGGATCTCGAATCCTACTAATTAAGTTAGCGGACCGGACCATATACACACAATTGGTACCATGGTTGAGGCCCAACATCTCACCCTAGCAGCTGCAACTACTGCCGGGACAGCTAGTAACAGGTTTGACGACGACGACAACGACGACGTCAATCTTCTCGTGGGTAGCTGAACAAGACGAGATACTTTGAAGGCCTCTTTTGCTCTCCCAAACCGAGTCCAACCTCCACCGCCCACTGGAGTGGAAATCACAGTGAGTTGTCTTCATGTTGCTACTGAGTTTTCCAACATCGAATCGATGACACAGTATAAAGGAGGAGAAATCTTAACCTTTATGGTTTTTCGATGTGATGTTGGTTGTCGCACCCAAGACAGTAGGGGTTGGGCTACTCTCCTTTTGCCCCCACTGCCGACTCACATCGACGTGGCCACAACTTCACAGTTCGGCTTCTTCTTCTTCTTCTTCTGGCACCAAGCTCAAACAGATCTCCAGGGTGCTAAAATGGCAGAGACGGATGCTTATGGACTTCGATTAGCTTCATTAACGGAAGGTACACTTGCAGCGTCGCTACACATCCCTATCGACGTAATGAGGATTCCACATTTATAGAAGAAGAGCGAAAGCAACCTATTATTATCATCAACATCATCCATGGTGGTTCAAAGTCAAGCAACTCGAAGTTTAAAGAAAGGATATCAGATGCTAATCTTTGAGTGCCAACTTCATGCAGGCCACAAATATGTCAAAGAGAGCAACAGAAACGAATATAAACAAACACTTGGGCAGCTCGATTCTATATATATATATATATATATATATATATATATATATATCAACTTTACTAAAACACGTACCAAGTTACAAAAGTTTCACAACAAGAGAAACATTTTACACAAGGTTTAGCTTAATATTTCCAACACCATATATGTGATGGGAGCAATCGCTCCTACCCGATTATTGCTTGCCCGTCTCTCTTACCCTTCAGCGAAGTAATAACTGATACGAAGATTAGCTCAACAGGCATACGAGAAATTAATACACATTTGAATATATTCTATCACCTTGATTGATAATATTATATTATCTTTTCAAAGAATTATATTGATCAAGTCAATTTTACTGGTCAATCTGACGTTATAAAATTGATCCGAAGGAGATACATTAGGATAAGGGGAATGTTTTTTTGGAAGAAATAAATTTATTTCTCGTATATTACATCTTGTTTAAGTTTGCTCCAATTAAAGATCATACTATATCTGGCAAAATTCATCTAATGGCTAAGTCAATTTTGGTTTGTTGGTTGTAGGTGATTGTTGCCTTTAAACGGTTTAAGAACTCAATTTTAGTTTGAAAAATCCAGAATGAATACATGCATAGAGAGATTGTCTTATATAATGTCAATATTATTAATATTAATTTAATAAAAGAATATTTTTCTTTGGTACTATACTGATGTAATATGTCTAGTGAGTTTTTTATTCTCTTTATATGATATGATACTGATTAGCCTCTACAAATTTAGCTTTGATTATCCAAGAATAATGATACAATTAGACAAGATTTTGATCGTCCAAGTTGGAAGTTGACTCCGATTCAACATTGTTTTTGTTTGAGCTGGTTTTAAAGTGAAACTCTTCAAGACGTTCAAATTCTACAAAACTACGTTAGAGGCATTCCAATAAGATTCATATGATGCTTAACTTAGTAATCTAGTTGGTCAAATTGGACTAAAATTATCTTATATGTAGAAATGTACTTATATGCCCCCTTTTATAGTGGGTGTTTAAGACCATTAAGCTTGTTCATTACGATAGTAATGGGAGCATGGAACTCATCATAACCATCATCCACTAGTACTAAGTAGTTACACCTACCCACCAAAACCATTACACCTGCTTATTATGCACTCCGCATAATAATAGGGGTACAAAGATCGACCATAACTACTTTCCAACTAGTGCCTACTAGACGTAGCCATCTAGTCCTAACATAGTAACAAATGATGGTCTAGGTGAACATATTTCTGCTGGTTACAAGTGCTCTATAAGCTAATCATGTAAGTGATGGAACGTGTGACATGCTACATAATCATTTTAGTTTTATTATTATGGTATTTTCTTAATTTATATTGCCTGATTGATATATTGTGATGTTCATAAAACTATGCAATGAGAATTAGATCATAATAATGAGACCAATTCACTTGTAAACACAAACCTTAAATATTCCCGATTATAGGTTACTCGAGAAAGACATCGAGATAGCCAGAGAGATCAGTGTAGTATATACTCATCTATATGATGGAGGTAGCTGGTCTCATAGCTACTTGCGTGAGGACACTAGGGATATAGTGCAGGTACTTATTAAAAAATTAGTTCACTAAATAATCTATCCATAGAATGTTAGATGGTTAATGATACCTCATCGTTAGACAATGATTTTGTAGTCCCAATTGTGTATTTGGTCTTTAGACTTAAGACACTGAGGATACCCTGTATGAGTACTCTACTCTTTAATACTAGACTTATAGGTTTGGAAGTTTCAAATCTAGCATAGTCGGTTATCAGGAGTGGTAGCCAACCTTACGAGAGCAATTGAGTGTTAATAGATGATCATATGTTCTTGAGAGGAATCTCATGTGTGTTCTTACTCAAGCAAATTCCTGGCTAGGGTCATTCATATTGAGAGAGGAGTTCTTTAGGAAAATCCGATTAAAATGAGACTCGAAAAGATTTTGTATGGGCCTCACAGCACCATGCCCAGTATATAGTTTTTGGGATATTAGATGGATGAGGGACTATAGATACATGGTAACTTAGGGTAGACAAGTCCAATGAATTAGATCCCCTTGTATCATCTAGGGACTATGACATAGTGGCATAGTACGTCGATAATCGATAAGTTAAGTAAATTATTACGGGATAATAATTCACTGAGTCAGAAGGAGTTCTGATAAGTGTAACTCATGGCTATCTCAGTATTGGGCCTAGAGGGTCACATATATATGATGGATGACGCGATGAATAGATGATTGGATATATGATATCCAATAAGCCCCTATTTTATTGGATCCATTAGGTGAGATCCAATAAGAGATTAGAGTGGATAATTAAATAGAGATCCAGTATCTAATATGCTATGATAATTGGATAAAGATCTAATACCTAAGAGGGCAGGATCCATTAAGGTTAGCAAAGAGGACTCTCTATAAAAGGGATGTGCAATTAAAAGGGTTATAAGGCTTGATCCCTTAGCCGCTGTAACCTATCATTCTCTCCTTGCTTCTTCCTCAACTGATTGCCCCTCTCTGGTGTGAGAAGATAGCAAGAAGCCTACTGCATGGTGGTGGTGCGCAAAACTAAGGAAAGAATGTGTAGTGAGAGGAGGTGCATCGCTGCTTCATATGTTGTATGGATCACCGCTAGAGAGGAGAACATAAGACCTCCTTTATCCATAGATAGGAATATATAGATCAGGGATATACGAGTTCCCTTAGGTGAGATTATCTCATGTCGTATGTAATTTTTGATTTCATGAGTTTTTTGCTCTCAATCGTCGCATGTGATTTGATATAAATCTAATTTTAGAAAATTGACTTCTATTTTACTTTTTCGCTGCACATATGGTGTTGATCCTTGATTGAGCTCGAGATTCCTTGGCTACCCTTAGTCATCTTCTCTAAGAAGTTGAAGCTCTAAAAAAGGAGTGAAATGATCTAGTAGCTAAGAAATCTTGGTAGAAGGACAAGTCATGCCAGCTCCAAGCTCAGATCAATGAGTTGGAGTGCAAGGCTTCGACTAAAAAGAAGTTGGTTCCTTTAAATTGGAGCATATGGCTTTGGTTGAAAAGGAGTTGACTAAAGAGGCTAGGGGTCAATGTGCTATAAAGGTAATTTGACTCCTTGAGGCAATTGATTGAAGTGGAAAAGATAGAAAGGGAGAAGGAGTACCAAAGAAACTTGGAAGCCAAAGCCAATACCAATTACCTTAAGACAGAGGGATCAGCCCTGAAGATGGAGGTTAGAAACCTCCGACATGTTGGGAAACCATAGAGAACATCACATGTGCAGCAAAAAATATAAATAGAAGTTGGTTAACTAAAAATAGATTTATCCCATCGTCATGCAAGAGAGAAAAAGTCAAAAGTGATAAAAAACTACGTAATTGTATATAGTAGTTGAAACATTCTCACCTAGGGGAGATTATATATCCCCTAATATATAGATCTCAGTATATGGATGAAGAAGCTCTTACAAATTCCTCTCTAGCGGTGATCAACATAGTAAACGTGGCAATGAGGCACGTTCTTTCCTCACATTCGCGCACCACCACACTACAGCAACCGAGGAGGGATCGATCCCTCTTGTTGTCCTCTCACATAAGAGAGGGGGCACTCGGTTGGAGGAAGAGACAGGGAGGATATATAGGAGGTGGCGATAGTAGAGGTCTTGCCTATAATCCTTTAAGCCCCAACTCCTATATATAGCGAGCTCTTTTGCTTACCATAATAGATCATGCCTTAATGGGTATTAGATCTATATCCAATAACCACTCTAAGCTATATTAGGTCTCATCTAAGAATCTATTAAAATAGGAACTTATCGGATATCCTTTATCTGATCTTCTATTCATCATGTTGTCCACAATATGTGTGTGACTCTCTAGACTTAATATCGAGTTGGCCATAAGTTACACTTGTTATAACTCCTTCTAACTCAATAAATTATTATCCCCATAATAATTCACTCAATTCATCGACTATGTATATACTATGCTATAGTCCTCAAACGATATAGGGGGGTCTAATCTATTGGACTCATTTGCCTTTAGTTACCGTATACCTATAGTCCCTCATTAATCTAATATCCCAAAAATTATATATCGAATATGATACTATTAGGCCTATACGATATCTATCCGAGTCTCACTCTAATTAGATTCTCCTAGAGAACTCCTTTTTTCTTAATCTGATTCTCACGCTTTTCATATTCATCACGATCTGATCTACCATAGCTAAGAATTTTTCAAAGTAAGAATACACAAGATATTTCTCTAATGATACTAAGAGTAAATGATCCTTTATTGACACTCAATTGTCTTTATAAGGTTGGCTAGCACTCCTCATTACCAGTTGTGCTAGATTTAGAACTTTCAGACCTATAAGTCCAATATCAAAGAATAAAGTACTCAAACAAGACATTCTTAATATCTTAAGTCTGAGGACTAGAAATATAATTAGGATTACGAAATCATTGTCTAATTATGAGGTGTCATTAACCAACCAATATTCCATAAGCGGATCATTCAGTGAACTCATTCTCCAGTGAGCACTTACACTATATCCTTAGTATCCCTACACAATCAGCTTTGAGACCAGTTGCCTCCATTATATGGATGGGTACATAATACACCGGTCTTTCCGATTATCTTGATGTCCCTCTCGAGTAACCTATGATTAGAAATATTTAGGATTTACGTTTATAAGCGAATTAGTCTTATTATCATAACATTATTATGATCTAATTCATATTGCATAGATCCAAGGGCATCACAATATGAATATATCATCTAATATAAAGTGATAAAATATCATAATAATAATAACAAAAAAGATTGTATAACGTGTCACACGTGCTATCACTCATGTAATTGGCTTACAGAACACCTATAACCAGTATGATGTGCCAATAAGATATTGATTCGATAATAGAATGAGGTTAAGGAGTGCAAAGCTATGCTAAAATCATGTATGGTGGCCAAGTACAAGGCCTCTTGGGGGGTTCAAGAAGTGATTAACTAGGTTAGGATACAACTCCTTTTTTATCGATTATGAACTCACGATCTCTCGAGATAGGTATGACCATCCCACCTTAGTTCTTCCTTAATAACTCTACTATTGCATGCCCCACCACAACAAGGTCATTATGATTGAAACATTGATGATTGAAGTGAGACATCCATCTACACTAAGGATAGCATAGTCGAGATCAATGATGAAGTTAAGGGGGCATCGGTTGTTATGGAGTCTATAGAAGGGGCTTCATTCAAAGTGGAGGAGGTGATATCATAATTGCCATAGCATTGATTATTGAGGAGCCCATCTAGCCAGTTGAGACTTTGGCTCCACATGATCCATATGGGGTTCAGGCTTGATAATCTATCAACTTGATATTACTTTTCAAATGAAAGTTTTGACGGAGAGAACCATCGTAGAAAGAGTAAAATCAAAAGAAAATAACTTATATTATTTATAAAATTAAAGTACTAACTATAAGATATGAAATAATGAAATAAAAGCATGATAGAAATCTTATAGATGTGTAAGAACATAGGTTGTCTTTAGATAACATTTGGGTAATTTCAGCAGGTTTTGTATTGTTGCCGGTTTCGATCTCCTCCTTCTCTCTCATTATTAGAACCTCTTCCTGATGTTTGGATAGCATATAATAGGCTTTGGGGATTTCTTGTAGTAGTTGGATGAAGCTTTGATTTGGAACTTTAGCCGTTGGAGCTCGAGGAAGAAGGCTACGATGGTAAGGATGGGTTGCACCATGCAAAAGTCTTCTCTATTCTAAGATTGGAATAGCTAAGGTTAGTTAAACTTTTGCTAAGAATTCTTTTGTTTCCTTTAGGGATGCACCTTTTATTTTATAGAGTGAGGGATGCCCTAAATCCTTAAGATTTATGGACTTTCCTTATACGACATGCATAGTTAGTACATTCCTTGTAAGGTTTCTCTTATTTGGGTAAGGCTTGTCCTAATTTTAATCTTAGTATGACTTAATTGAGGTAGGTGGACTATTGTGATATGAGCTTTGCTTGGCCAAATAAGGCTTTAAGGTATCAAGCAACCCTTCAATAGGAGTTAGCCAGTCTAGTTGAGTGCTGTTGAGATCATCTATGATCACAGCTCTCCCAAGTAGGCAATTCATATTTTGTTGAATCTTGTTTTGATGGTTCTTCTCTCTCCATCTGTACATTGGAGGTTTTATTTTGGTTTGTTGATATGGTCGATATTGTCATGCTCGACTATGCCATCTATCTGTATTATTTTGATTGGGTTTTCCTCATTGTTGATCATTGTTGACTTGAGGGGTTTGATGAACTTCTTGGAACTTCGAGGTTGTTGCTACCCTTTTTGATTTGCCTCCTCTTTCATCATGTTGGATGAATGCTTTGGTTTTTTATATGTTGAAGTGAGGGCCATGACCTTTCGGTATGCATTCACTATCATCTTTGCTTAGCCAATAGATATCAAGTGTTCCATCAAACTAATTGGATCTTTAGTGACAAGAATTTCTTACATCCTTTTGAAGTTAATACTTTTTGGGATTAGCAAAAGTAAACAACATCTCAATCTGATAACTTGGCATTTATCAAGCGGAACCACATCGTAGGTTACCTCATCGATAAATTTCTTTATAATGGTAAAGCGTATCTTGCATTGCTAGTCAATATTCATCTCCACATCATCATGAAGCCATCCAAGTGGATATGAGTGTGCATGTGGCGTCATCTCTAGGCCAAGCTTCTTGACTAAGCTCATTGAGATGAGGTTATTTTAGCACTCGGTGTTGAAGATTGCACCAACAATTCTTGCTTCACTTAGACCTTTATGGTAAAGAGCTCTTTTCTGGACTACGAGTTAGATTTGAATCTATAACCTTTGGCATATCCATCAATGATAGACTTGGAGCGAGGTATGAGACCGATGAAAGTTTGATTGAGTCATCACCCATAGTTATGGCGATAGTTTACCAACTTTGATTATTCTTTAACCACTTCTTTGGGAAGAGTTCCGAGTGATCTTTCTAAAACTTCTCTTTAGAGTGATATGTAATTTTATGATATTTATAGAAAATATCACTTTGTTTTGAGGAAGAAGTTTTACCATTCCTAATATTCTCTTGAGCCTTCAAGTTGCTCTCTTTGGCCTTCTTCATGGGCTTCTCACTATCGGTGTGATTCTTTCTCTCGATTATCATCACTATGTTGCTATTGGTTAAAATATAATATATTCTGAAGAGGCTCAATTATATATGAATATATTTATAGAGGCCTGAGGTGTATTTCATTATTGTCGAGTGATCATTGAGTGAGATTTTGAGTGCCACTACTTGTCATTGAAACTTGATAGTGTACTCTTACATGGATTGGTCTCTTAGTGTAGATAGTGTCACTTCTTCCATCTTTCATTGAGGTATTTCATAGGGTAGAACTCATCTTGTATAAGCCTTTTGAATTATGTCCATAACATATTATCACCATTGTTGGTTCGAAGATAGATCTTCTATCATAAGAGCACATGTCCAATCAACTTAAGTCAAATAAGCATCACCCTATCCTTATAGTTGTAGTCATATAGATCAAAATAAGTATCAAGTTAATCTATCCACGAGTATAATACCTCATCATTATATGATGATATAAGTCTCAACGTGAAAGGATTGAGTCCTTACTGTGATATTTTGTTTAATATCGTCTTCTTCACGGTTGTGCATCTCAGATTGAAATGATTCTCTCTCTCCTTTATTGTAACATTCTTTGCTCGATCATCTTTTGTTGTAGGATTAGTTTTGGCTTACATCTAACTCATCGCGATCTCCATTTATTGGGTTGTTAACCATCATCCTGTTGATGTTTCTTCCTTTAAGTGAGCATGACTTAGAATCCAACTCTTGCAGTTCTTTGCTAGACTCTTTGTATCCTTGTCTCATGGTTACCATTCATAACAAAGGATTGTTGCTATGATAACACTTGATCCATATAGGGTACGAGTTTGATGATCCATTGACTCGATTCCACCTTTTGGATGAAAGTTTTGGTGGAGGAGAGAACTTTTACAAAAAGACTAAGCATAAAAT
This sequence comes from Musa acuminata AAA Group, assembly GCF_036884655.1. Classification (NCBI taxonomy): domain Eukaryota; kingdom Viridiplantae; phylum Streptophyta; class Magnoliopsida; order Zingiberales; family Musaceae; genus Musa; species Musa acuminata. Next base: position 40,950,658 of record NC_088342.1, read on the forward strand.
TGAAAGAAAACAATCTATATTATTTGTAAAGTCAAAGCACTAACTACAAGACTTGAAATAATGGGATAAAAGCATGATAGAATGCTTATAGATGTTTAAAATTGTATGTTATCTTTGGACAATCTTTGTATCATTATCGGTTTTGGTCTCCTCTCTCAGTATTGGAACATTCTCTTGAGGTTTAGATAGCAGGTTTTAAGGACTTCTCACAATAGCTAGATAAAGCTTTGATGTAGAGCTTTGAGAACTTGAGGAAGTAGACTACGGTAGGAAGGATGGATGCATCGTATAGAATTCTCTCCTTTTCTCTTTTTCTTTCTTATCTTCTCTATTCTAGGGCTAAAAATAGATAAGGCCGACCGAGCTCTTGTTGGGGACTTCTTTGGTTTCCTTTAGATTGGGACCATCCCCTATATTATAGGGTGAGGGGTGCCCTAGGTCGTTAGTGTTTAAGGACTTTCATTGTAGGACATATACAACTAGTACTTTCTTTGTAAGACTGTCTCTATTTGGGTGAGACTTATCTTAATCTTGGTCATAGTAGAACTTATATTAAGATAAGTGAATTATTATAATATAGGCTTTGTTTGGCTAAATATGACTTTGAGGCTTCAAAAGACCCTTCAATAGGATTGGTTCGTCTAGTTGATTATCATTGAGATCATCCCTGATCACTAGACTCAATCCTCGAGGATAATATTATTAAAATTTTAGAAGGGTAACTTAGGGAGCTTGTTCTTTATCTTTTTATTTTTTTCCTTTTAAAGTAAAGAAGTCCACCAAATCAAATCTGAAAGGACGATATCGTTAAAATCTTAGAATGGTAATTAGGTTGACTTATTCATTTTATCTTTTTTTTTCTTTTGTAGTCGGGAAGTTAATTTTGGAATGTAAGAACTATGAAAGATAATGTAAATATTTTTTATGAATAATTTTTTAAAAAATATCTTTACAAGTTTTTATTTCAATTAGTAAAAAAGTTATACAACGAAGAATGGTATTTTTTGAGGTACAAAACATGATGTAAATATTTTTTTCAAAAATATCTTTACAAGTTTTTATTTCAACCGTCGAAAAAGTTATGTACCGAAGGATGGTATTTCTTTGAGGTGCAAAACATGTCAAATTCTAAGGATGCTCGACCCGTCAAAAGTATATATATATATATATATATATATATATATATATATATATATATATATATATATATATATATATATATATACACGGATCTGTTCAAATGGCATTCAAGGAAACAGTTATCGAAATGCTGGCATGTAGCACTAAAAGATGGTGAGACCAGTGTGTACTGTCCAGAGAAAAAGATACTATATAAGAACAATGCGCACAGGTGCAATGAGGTATCGGTGAGAGTATGGTCCATGTGGTCAACGACATGGTATGTGGAAGGCAAAGATGGACCTTCATCTGTGCCACATTGTTAAACGGATCGGATTTTCCATAATAGTAACCAATGATAGGTAAACTTCAACCTGAATAGCACTCGGATACTTAATATATATATTTGAACTTATCGTAAATTCCAGTCCAGAGTATCCAAACATGATTTAAGTGGTCAGATAAATCAACTGATATGGATATAATGATGTGAGGAAGATTATCAATATTTTATCTCTATGTGATTGATATTCTATCGCTACATGATAGTCTTGGATATCTCATCTGACATATCATTACTCTATGAACATTATGCATCACACTGCACAATATTATCCATCATAGATGAATGTATGTAATTATTTTCGAAATTAAATCATAAGCTTAAGTATAATGATCATAAATCTCACTATAAAAAAAAATCCTCATTCTCCATACTAGACTGTCTATTATTTTCGATATTAAATTACTTTAGTTTTATAGACTCGGTACCTATGGTACTTGAATCTATCGAATTAAAAGACAACTTAAATTTTAGAGGAGCTTTTGTCTAGGACACCCTTGGCATAATTAATTTTGTAGAGCTTAGCAGAGTTCAGTATGACTCAGTCTTATGTATTCCTCGTCCGACACCAACCTCTTGGTCTCAGATGACTCCAAACTAATATTCTCCATGTACAATCAAAATGTGGTTTAATATTATAGTAATAATAAAAAAGAAGGCTAGATGTAAAGAGAAATCCAATTCAGCAGAAATGGTGAGAGCTTAATTTGCTGCCATCAAACTTGCCCATGTTTCTTGTGAGCCCCAGCTAAAAGACTATGCAAATTGATGGTAGAGTTGACTCCTAGACACATATTCCATCCATCTTAGGATCAACAACTGCACTGTAATGGACTCCAAAATTTTCAGCCAAGTACCCAGAAAGATCATGGAAATCCAAAAACTTGGACAACACATTTCTCCATCATCTATGGATGAAGAACAAATGGTTTCTGCAATAATCCTTCTGCATCCTTCGGTAGGTGCCAATTTGGTTGCTCCATTTTGTCCAAGTATCCCAACAAGTAGTGATCCAAAGCTAGATTTCTTCTTCAGCTTTTGATATAACCCCATAAGAAGGAACACTCCACCACGATAGAAAGTGGAGATGAAGCAATCTCTCTCTCTCTCTCTAAAGTCACACCAACCCCACCCATGTGACCTGCCTTTTCTTCTTATTGCATGTACCCTGGGCATTAAATTCTACTCACTTTCACCTTTCCACCAAAACGTTGAGGACATGAAAAAGTTATAGCATGAATTACATTTGGACTCTTTTGATCATCAGACTCTGTTTTCTAGGTATTCTACCAGTACCTGTTACCAAAATTTTCCTTTGCACCACACTATATATCTCCTGCTCCTCTCCTTGCACCCTTCACTTCTCCATTTACCTGCAGGACCCCAATATTCTTTCACATACCTACCTTGATCAAATGGCTTTGAATGCATATGCTAGTAATCATTCAATGGTACTACTATAAACTTCTCTACTGAAAACCATATCATCTTCTAGTCTCAGTTCCTCCTTTTGTGCGGGATTTCGGTAAGTTGTGTTGCTTAGTTTAGCTCTTCTCTCTTCCTCCCGAGTCCCCGTCTGTCTGAAGAAGAGGTGATTGCATGCAGCTGCTGGTCTGAATGGGTGAGGCTCAGCAGGTAAATCTCATTCGATCAGAAGAGGAAGGTTTGTAAACGAGTTTTGCCATCATTTTTAGGAACTGCGATCCTAAATTTTCAGGAAGAAGCTAAAGCGGATCCCAAGCCAGAAGTGGACCACAAGAAAGAAGATAAGAAAGAGAAGCAAGAAGGGATCAAGAAAGAAGAAGTGGACGAGAAGAAAGCAGCTGAGGCAAAGCCCTCCCCTCCTTCCCCCATGGTGTTGTCTCTAGACTTGCATTGCGTTGGATGTGCAAGGAAGATTGAGAAGCTCATACTTAAATGCAGAGGTGTCACTCACTCGCTCACTCACTCACACCTTGGGGAACTTGATCGTGTTAACCTTTTCTCTTAGTGCATCTCCACATCAGGTGTTGAAGGGGTTGAGATGGACATGGTGCAAAACCAGGTGACAGTCAGAGGCGTAGTGGACCCTCAAGTGGTGTGCTCCAGAATCCAGAAGAGAACTCTCAGAAGAGCCAAGGTTCTCGCTCCACTTCCCCCAGCTGAAGGGGACTACAAACCAGATGCTGTTCCGCCGCAGGTATCACACCCTATATCTACATTTATGTACATGCTTGGTTCGTTGTTGTATCCGAGAATTACAAAGCAATGTCTGTAACTTTCTGAAGTCTGTGAGTGCCATCTCTGTTGTCTTCTTCAAATAGGTGAGTGAGATGACAACAGTCGAGCTGCTTGTGAACATGCACTGCGAGGCCTGTGCACAGCAGCTTAGGAGAAAGATACTAAAGATGAGAGGTATGTATCTCCGCTTCTTCCTCCGCTCTTTATGCTGGTTTGGAAGTGCAATTGATATGTTCCTAATGGCCACCTCGCCATCTGCCTCTATGGAAATAAATACAATTTGATCAGTGGGAGGCCATTCATGCAGGGGTGCAAACCGTAGAAACCGATTTCGGCGCCGGAAAGATCACAGTGACCGGGACGATGAAAGCAGAAACGCTGGTGGAACACATTCACCGACGCACTTTAAAGTTCGCAAGCATCGTCTCTCAGCCACCCAAAGAGGAAGAGAAGAAGCAAGAGGACCAGAAGAAGGCCGAGGAGAAGCCAGCCGAAGAGAAGAAAGAAGAGAGCAGGGAGAAGAAGGAAGAACAGAAAGCAACCTCAGAAGAAGAGAAGACCGAGGGCAACAAGGAAGGTGGTGATATTGGTGGTGGCAAGGAAGAGAAGGGAGGTGGTGAGGAGGCAAACAAGGAAGAAGACGGAGGAAGCAAAAGCATAATTAGCGAAGAAGACATGATGAAGAGGATGATGATGTACTGGAACGGTGGCATTATCGGTGGGGAAGACATGGCCAAGAGAACGGTGCACTGGGTGCCGGTCTACGTGATCCAACAGCCACTTCCACCACCTCAAATCTTTAGCGATGAGAACCCTAATGCCTGTTGCATACTCTGAGCTGCTCTCCATGAACCATCATCATCCATTACTGATGTAGAGTGTATCCCACGAATGCTGGTTCGCTTAGAGCAGGCTGTACAAAAGAACCGTATTCTGTAAAGATGCATGCTCTTATGAATGCTAATTAATGTGCTATTTGCAACTGCTGAAGGTACTCGAATTAGGAGATGACACCAGACGAAAACGCTATTTATGTGTCCTTGGATCTTATAGTTGTTGATGCACTTCGTGGCTTTGTGAGAGGTTTCATGGGATTCACATGGCTGACAAGTGAAGAAGATAGGGGAATCCAACTTTGTAGCAAAAGGCTGCAAACATAGGACATATGACCCTTAATGCATGCAACTGTGCATTGTGTAACATCAAACTTTTAGTTAGGAAAGAAATGAAGGTGGCAGGTACATGATAATTTTCTTACACAACCCATGCATGAAATTACTGGAAAGGTTTTATGGAGTCATGCTGATGAAGTGGACACGCAACCTTAAGCTCAAACTGTTTATGCTTTATGATCCAATCAGATACCACTGCCGAAGCATTGACTGCTCTCTGTGTGTCTAAATCAAACAGAATAAATATTAATACCAATTGTAAAGCTGTAAGATATTGTATCTATTCAAACACTAACAAAGTGATAAGACAATAAATTTACATAAAGAACCGTAAGTACGTAGGGAAGGACGAAAGATCAGTAATATTCTTCTACTAATTAGAATTAATGATATCATATATAGCTCTCTTAGATATTTTATAGGATATAGAATATCATTAATATAATTTTTAGCTTAAAAAATAATCACTCCAATTAGCCTAAAAAGTAAATTAACAGGAAACACAAGTGAACTTCAATTTATTTCGATTCTTATATTTTAAAAAATTATATTAAGATTTTTATACTTATGAAAGAAAAATATTTAACCTTATTTTTTTCTCATGTCGTCGATTCTGTTAACAAAAATATCATAGGATTTATCACTAAGCACATTCTGACTCTGTTTCACTTTGATTTACCAATGAGTACGTGTAGTATTTTCATTAGCAGAATCGACAATATGAGAAAAATAGAATTAAATATTTTACTTTCGTAAGTATAGGGATCCCAATTTAATTTTTGAAAGTGTAAAGACCAAGATAACCAATTGGAAAAGATAATATATAATTAACCCTCGTGTTAAGATTATGATTTTATTTTTATTAAACCCTTTCTATCTCACCACTTGCTACTTGGCTAGAACCATTCCCTCTCCCCCAACAATGGGCTAAATCTGACCAAGGCCGATGAACTGAAATGAATCCACCAAAAGTAATCCATGACAATGTTTTCGTAAACAGTTAATTTAATATTATTTTTATTCATATTTTGTTATTTTGGAAGCTCTTTTATTGGATCTTTGGGAATGAGATCTCATTGAAATCCATGATTTCAGGACTCGAGAAGAAGTTTGCAAACATGATATGTGATTGACATCCATGATTCCAGGACTCGAGAAGAAGTTGGCTTAATCTAGTATTTGTATTTGCTTCTGGCTTAATTATTCTGAAAAAAGAAAGCTTAATCTCCTCATAGCCCTATTCTTTTCATCATATAAACATACAAACCATGAATGAAGCTTTGCCTTGACGCCTCGTATTAGGTTCAAATCATTGCATAAAGTTCTGAACTACTCATTGTTAATGCAAAGAAGAGATATAGAATAATGAAAACATACAAAATCCTATGATGGAAAGTAAGATGATAGTTATTATGGATTGTAGTTGTCAGAACTAGAGATAATTTTGGATTCAATCGAGATCCTTTCTGTATCAATCTTAGTCTAAGTTACCACTTAAAAGGGGAGAATATACAAACCTAGGTCAAAGATGTTTCCAATAAATATTTCTTTAATAGTTAAGTTAGTCTAAGGGATATTTTCTTAAAATTCTACACTTGTTTTGAAATAAATAAATAATTAATATAAAAAAAATATACTATTAGATAGCTAATCATATTAGAACACTTACCATTAATCTAAATATATTGGAATGTGACTTTTTTGGGAGAGAGTTATAATAAAAATACATCTTCTCCTTAGACCTATCAACGTTAGATGCAAATGGTTGTCACTAAAACGTAGGACAAAATATATTGTATGGAGCCATCGAGGATCATTTTATAACTGATATTGTAATTCTTCATCCCAAATGAACAATATGCACATTATAATTGAAAATTAATAAAATATTAATCAATCCATCAAAAAGTAAAAGAAATTAATGATTAACATATAAATATACATTTGTTTACCTTAAAACCACTACACAAAAATAATGATGGCCAAAATTTTTGTTACATCTATAACTTCTTAGTCAGTATACTCACCCACATTCAATAATGACCAAATTTACACATAAATGTGCCATCTTTCCAAAATGCTAAACAACTTACTCTACAAATAACAAATGATAATTCAATTAGTTATAGAACATCTAATTCAACAATCAAATTATCTAAAAAATTTACTATAAATTCTTGAGTTTTGAAGCTAAATTGGTGGCCTCCTCTTCATTGTTGTCCATCTTCTTATAAATCTATAAAATAAAAATATTAGTATATATAATCAAAGTAATTATATTATAAATACAATTAGTTTCATCACCTTTGTTATTTTTCTCTTTCAACCTACTATAGGGCTAATCGACTATCTACCTTGTTATTAGATGCCTCAACTTTCTTTCACTTATCTATCTCTAATGTTATATATTCCTTTAGGTAACTTTTTCTTCCTAAAGAAATATTGATTATGTTTTAAGGTTCGATATATTTTAATCTTATATATCATATGAACATTTGATAGAGTAACGCTGATTAATCCTTTCAAATGTTAAGTATAGCAAAACGCGAAAGACAATGGATCATCGATATCAACTTCCTTGAGGCCTAGGGTCACAAGATAGCCAAGTTCATAATCTTTAAGTATCTTATGTAATCTTTTGATTTCATTCTCATATTTTTTATGCTTGGTGCATTCTTGTTCGATATGCTCGCATAGCCATAGCTGGCAAAATATTAGTAAACATAAGATTAAAAATAATTTGTATTGGGCTTATTATATATATGTTAAAATGAGATTGAACTTATAATCTTCTGAGATATCCAATCATGATTTAGCTTCATTTTTTTAATCTAAACACCAATAGTTGAAATATTAAAGGTGAGGCAAGAATGAACAATCATTGCCCAGTTGTAATTTGTCAATCAATCCAAATTATTGATAAAGGATAATGACATAAGAGGTAAAATATAATTTATTTGATAAAATAAAATATAAACATAAATATATAAAATATACAATGGATAAAAGTTGATGATGTGACATTAAGATATTTACATATAATTACATGACTTCTTTTAAGTTATGAAATGATAGAAAATATGATTTAAGATATTTACATATTTGAGATTGTCCTATGGAGATAGATCTTCAACTCACATAAAAAAAAATAGATTTAATAATTATTTTTAAATATTTTATTATCTATTTAGAAAAGTTTAAAGGGGTACATATCTTATTACTCTAATCATAGTACGAGGATAATTAAATCTGGTAATGTAAGATTCATATAAAATAGCAAATCAGTGGGAGTGAAATTCTCGAAATTTAATTTTGATATAAAGGAGATACAAGTTAATATTCCTTTATTATTCGAGTGATTGTTGTTACTCAAATCATTAAATGATTTGATGAAAGTGAACAACAAAATAATATTATTAAATTCTCATATTATATTGATATCGTTGTTAATGGTCTTGTAGAACAACCATACAACTTTGAGAATATCTCAAAGGGGAAGGAATCATGTCATTTATGGTTATTATGTTGTATATATACAAGAATTATATTATGATATAGGAATCAGAATGGATCCCTTATTTTTGTCATGGGTCATGAAAAGTAATGATTCTGAAAAATAATATGATATAATAAAAAAAGAATTAAAATCAATAACCAGAATGGTCTTTGATAAATTTATCGAATTGTCCAATAATTATAAAAGAGTCTATTATATAAATATGACTCAAAAGATAATGTCGAACGATATAATAGTCAAACTTATGGTTAAAAGTTTTACTAATAAAAAATGTATCGACCATAACGAGATTTTTAATAAACTCGTTAAGAATCATCATGACATTAGTGATTTATTATGGGTTTGAGTTATATCATAATGATATAAAAATATTTTTAAAAGATCTAGCTTTATATGGGTTATTCTAAATAATTTACAAAAAAAATGAAAGAAATATAAAGTTTGGTATGTAAATTTAGAAATCTATTTATGACCTTAAACAAGCTTCAAGGTAATGATATATAAAGGTTCTTGATATCATTAATCAGTATTTATATCAGTGGGAGCAAGTTTATTATATTGGTCTTATATATGGATAATATTTTACCTTACCAATAGTGATCTTGATTTATTATACTAAATCAAGAATTTGTCACTAAAAGTTTTAATATGGTTGATATAAATGAAATATTTTATAATATTAACATTGAGTAATTCAAGGATAGACCTCAATGATTATGAAAATTGTCTTAGAAAGGATATATCAACCGAGTCTTGAAATGATTTTAATATATAGCTTTGTTTAGTAAATCATAAAAGTAAAATTTTAGTCAATAGTAAATGTTTGAAAATGACTTGAAAAGAATCGGATAAAGAAGATATTCTTTGTATATGTGCAGTTAGAAGTCTATGCTCAAGTCTCTGTTAAAAAAGATATCAGTTTTTACAGTTAAAATATTAGGTATATATTGGAGTTACCCAGAAGTAAAAATA